>NC_048569.1:38484890-38702390 GCF_013265735.2 Oncorhynchus mykiss
GTCTTAACGAGCGTTCCACATGTTCATTAATTGTTATGGTTCATTGAACAAGCATGGGGAAACAGTGTTTAAACCCTTTACAATTAAGCTCTGTGAATTTATTTTGATTTTTATGAATTATCTTTGAAAGACAGGGTCCTGAAAAAGGGACATTTCTTTTTTTGCTGAGTTTACTACATGTTAGGGGTGTCATAAACCCCCATAATCTGAAGGGGAGCAAATGACATGATGGCTGGGGGGTGGGTCCCAAATTGGAGAATTTTGCAATCTAGAGCCATAATCACCATGCTTAATTCAATGTAAAAAAAATATATATATGTTTATTTTTTATCTAAGCATACCTCTTGAGCTGTCTGCATCCTCCTGACTGGTGTTTATTTTTTTATTAAAGAAACTAAATATGCTTCTCTGCTAAAATCTGGGTACAAGATTGAAAGAAATGTGAGTCTTATTCAGTTCAGTGCTTTTCTAAAGTATACCAACCTTGCCAGCAGGCATGCCAGCTAATATAGACAAGCTAGCTACTCTAACTTGATTGATAGCCTGAAATGGCTTCTTGGTAGCTAGTTATGAAGTTGAGAGATTGGGAACTTGGACACCCCTTCAAATGAGTGGGTTTTGATATTTCAGCCACACCCATTGCTAACAGGTGTATAACATTGAGCACACAGCCATGCAATCTCCATAGACACATATTGGTAGTTGAATGGCCTTACACCGTTATAGGATGTCACCTTTCCAACAAGTCAGTTCTGACCTAAACCCCATTCAAACACCTTTGTGATGAATTGGAATGCCGACTGTGAGCCAGGCCTAATCGCCCAACATCAGTGCCCGACCTCATTAATGCTCTTGTGGCTGAATGGAAGCAAGTCCCCTCAGCAATGTTCCAAAATCGAGTGCAAAGCTTTCCAAGAAGAGAGGCTACTATAGCAGCAAAGGGGGGACCAACTCCATATTAATGCCCATGATTTTGGAACGAGATGTTCGGTCATGACTTTTGGTCCTGTAGTGTATCTGGGCTAAAGCCAACTTCATAAAACTGCTCAGTGGTTAATGGTACTACAGAGAAACAACAACAATTAATGTATTTCTTATAAAACAGGACAAATCTGAGGTGGTACATGCCCCTGTGCCCCCAAATTGGCATGGTGCTTCTGCTACTGAATATGGGCTTTGAGAAGAGGGGTGGGGGTTTCTATACCAAACCCGGAATAACCCTGATCAAACCTTAAATTAACATTTTGGAAGGGAACTCTAGGGATATTTGTTTGGGTATCTTTACCTATAGGATATGTGCAATTTTAGATGAGGCAATACTTTTACTGCATAAACTCAAATTGCACCCATGTCTACTTCCTTGAAATTCTTTCAAGTACATGGTACACAAGACTAACCGATTTGAGGCATGACACAGCAAGGCACCTTCTCATCTAAATTCTCTGAACTTCTTTGAACTTCTTGCTCCAGAATTTCCTGAGTACTTTACAGCGTATACAGTTATGTAATTACACCATACATTATATGAGAGCGTCCCATCACAGTGGACTTGTGCAGATCGATGGTTCCAACTTAGGCACAGAGGCAGCTGAATGAGAAGCTCTACCTTGTCATACAGCAGAATGCAAGATGTCCTCGGTGGACTCAAAGAGCTTAAGGGAGGCACGCCATACAACATGCATTACTCAAAAGGTAAAGTGTGTGAGTGAGTGTGTGTGCCTGTCTATATGTACAGTGTGGATCTGTTGTGATGCTCACAATCATTTTCAATTACCACGTCGGTTTGAGTATTAGGTTCACTGATCTTGGAGATGTATTAGTGTCTGCCGTGGTAGAAACTGTCCATTGACTGGGTTAAAAGACACCAGTGCTTTCCGTTATCCTTAGTTCAGTTCACTAAAGTATACATTCAGCGGCATAGACACCTGTTCCTGAATCATGTTCGGTAAAGGTGAATCACTGCTGAGCGATACTGAATAAATGTTGAGCTGTGTGCACATTAATCATTGATCTTCTTCGGGATTAAGCACATTTATCTAGGTAAAACTACTTGGAACGATTGCTGATGCTAATGCAGCTCTACCATAGAAATGATGTAACACCGATCATACAGTGCTTTTATTTCCAGATATTACTGAGCTATGGCATCTATACTGTACAGTAAGTGTGCCTGTTGCTAATCTCTGTCTAGATCTTTAATGAGGGTACAGTACGACAGCGATGAGGGTACGACTCTCTTTTCCAGCAATAAGGTTGAACTATAAATCCATTCCTTTAGAGCAGAGGTTTTTGGGTAGTGACTTTTCTCTTAACATTTACAGTAGTCTGCTGATATTTTGGACCAGGACCAGGTGAGTGAACTCTCTCTCTTTCTCTCCACTGGGTGTCATTGATCAGTTATGCTGTAGGAGCAATCAGCTGAAAAAATACAAAAATGCTGCCCTTTGCACCCCTGCGGTTAAAGCATGACTTTATCAGCTGATGACCTGAATCTCAACTCATAACAGTACATGATCCCCTGGATACTTCCTCAAACTTCTGAGCAGATCCTCTATTTCAGAGCACATCACCTCTAAACACTTCCCCTGTTACTCTCTTCCTAGCCCCAGGTTACCCCCAGCTCCACTCCATTAGCCTCTTTGAAGATCCTCCTTGAGCTCTTCCAATAAATTAGGTCCATCTCCATGTTTGGTTCTCAATTTCCTTTGAGGGTGTGCCTAGTAGTTTGACTTGATGGCAAGCACTTTAAACGCCTAGAACCTGCTGAATTACATTTTAAGACAAAACTATTATACCTGGATTATTTTACTAGTTTAAGCACTGTCGTTGACTATCTCCAAGGGTGTACTCTGAGGGTTGTGGTCTTCACTGCTTGTAAACAATGTGTATAAATCCCTTCACAGGTGCAGAAAAAATGTACAAAATGTACTATTTAGAGCAAAGAAGCAGAGAAAGAAGGCACATCTGCATTGAAGGTAAAATAGGATGAAAACAACAAGTTCAGCTCTATTGAGCCTCACCAGGCACTTCTTTATGTGCCCTAATCATGAATCTGTGGGGCATACAGAGGTTATATGGCTCTGGCCTTTATCAAGAGGTTATGGGTCAGCGGTGTCAGGGTGTGCTTCTCCCTCCTTTCAGTTTATACAGTTCAGGGCATTGTTGGCATTGCTGTGTGGGAAGAAAATATATAGGCCGTTGACATTGCTGCATAACTCCTCAGAGTATCTCAAAATCATTGTAATGTGGTTAACATTTTTTTTTTAATGATTCAAATCTAAAAGATACAATTCTAACAGAGATCGCCCTTAGATCATGGGAAAAGGCCGCCCTCGAATCATTCATTCCCACGGTGAATGGCTTGGCCCTCTACGCTATGAAACCACACACTATTGCGGAGACTTTGATATTACCAGGAGCAATTGATATGGTGAAATCAATGTGTGGGGAGGCAGAGGCACAGAAACTCACATAAATACTTTTGTCAGATAACACTGTTAAACTAAGAATTGATGATATTGCTAGCAGTCAAGAGGACACTGACTGAACGACTCAAACTCCCCAGCGCATGCTCTCCAAATGGACGTTAGCGCTGTGGGCCGTGATTCTCATGCATTGACTTTTGTTCGCTATACATTTCAGGGGATGCTATTCACACCTGTCAGGTGGATGGATTATCTTGGCAAAGGAGAAATGCTCACTAACAGCGATGTAAACACATTTTGGAGAAATAAACTTTGTGCATATGGCACATTTCTGGGATCCTTTATTTCAGCATATGGAACATGGGACCAATACTTTACATGTTTCGTTTATATTTTTGTTCAGTATATTTCACGCAGAGGCTTGGTGGTTGTCGAGGGGGAAAGTTGGAAAGATTTTTCGCATTGAGAGAAAAACCGCTGTCATTCACAATGGAGTGTTGACTCTGTAATGAAAATATGTGTCTCCTTGCCTATGTAACAGATATATTTGATAAACTGAACGCAAGCATGCAGACCAAATAAAAAATTATTCTACAGATTAGTGACCGAATCAGTGGATTCAGAGGAAATAATTATTATTGGAGACAGGGTCTTCAAAATAGAACCATGCCCCCTTCCCTCGGCTGTGCATGTTTCTAACAGAAAACAGCATCTGTAAGTGTCGACTGCTCACCTCCAACGCTTGGGAGAGCACATTGGAACCTACTTCTCAATCCGTTTGACTGTGATCATGGCTCAGTTGACATGTCGGTAAGTGAAATCGAAGGCTGCAAACAAGGGTTCACGGGTCACTACTGATTTAATTTGAGTTCCTTACTCAAAAGGAATACCCTGCCGTCTCCCTCTGAGCATTAATACCTTGTTCAAAATAACTGGGAACTCAGAAATCTCAGACTTCAGTGCATTCAATAACTGAGAAATCGGATAAAAAATAACTCAGACTGGGAAAAATCCATCTCAGAATTCCAATTTGGGAACTGAGGCCTCTTTCTAGAGCCCCCACTTTTCGACTTGACTTCGTATTTTTCCGACGTCTTATTTGTCTTGAAAGCATCATAAAACGAACGATCGGTGTGAAGCTGGATAAATTGCTCTAGTTTGCATTAAAACCAAATATCGATCCAGGTTGTATATGACAGCAGAGATGAGGTGCCCACTGTCGACCGCGCCACCTGACTTTCAGAATATCCGACGGGGCATGCATCAAGCACACATGCATCAAGCACACATGCATCAAGCACACATGCATCAAGCACACATGCATCAAGCACACTTATCTCATCAGTGGTGGTGAGATAAGAGACATTATGTCAGACTAATTCACAATTGGCTGTCATAGGCCCACATAAAAGTGTGTGATGGTGAGTTGAGGAGAGAATCAGAAATACTGTTACAATGTGTTTCAATTGACTGCCATAGCTATAAAAAAAAAATGGTTGGGGTCGAGAAAACTTTTCAGATATCAAAATGGGGGAGTGGGCCAAACATTTTTGGGAACCCCTGAACTAAGATCACAAGGGCTTCTCTGACTTTAAAACTACTGCCTTCGATCCTTGTTTGTTCGTTTGGTGGGGTTAATTTCGAGCCTGGCCTACAATCAGTGCCTTGAAGAAGAAATACAAATGTGTATGTTTTCTATTTGACCACCAGAGAGCACAAACTGCACATTTACACAGGTCCCTCAACCAAGAGCTCAACTAACGGCAAGAGGAAACGTGTGTGACAGGTCTTCCTTCATCTGTGGTTGGTAACTGTGTCAGTTTTTGACTGGAAATGAGAAAATACAAAATCTTAGTTACTTGAAAACCTTTGCCAGCTTGAAATTATTTTATTATTATTGAAATTATTGAAATTATTAAAAAGAATAGTCCTAATGACAAGAGACTGATCCTATTTTCAGCATCTCACAACACCTTTCTAGCCTGACTCTGAGTCCAATTGGCAATAGTAACGCCATCCAGTCATGCAACACTGCACTGAACAAAGCACGGGTAACTCACATGCAAAACATGCATTAGTCCTGCTTTAAACATCATTCCTGGTCTATTTTTACTCAGTCAGACAGGACATTCTCAGATGTTACCATTTCCATTGTGGTTCAAATAAACCCCTAGCCATCTGCTGGCATGAGCCTCTCACTCCCCTGCAGGCATGCAATGGAAAGAATGACATCAGCACCCACTGATGCAACTCAACAATTTGATACACTGTCACCGACTGACATCACAGAAACGCCCACCGCATACTTCTTTGATAAAATCAGTGGGAATATTTCATTTGGTGAATCACACTCTCACTCATGCTGTGTTTTGTTTCTGTATAACCTCATAACATACAGTGGCTTTGTGGACACTCAACTGGAGACTTCAAAATTCAATATGTATTGTAATGAAGCTCTTTAGATCTCCCGAGATGTGGGAAAAGTACTGAATTGAGTGGCCTGATGCTGCCACCATCTTTATTTGACCGGTAGGGTCCAGCATCAAAGGATAGGACACACAAAAACTCAACACAATGATCTTTATTAAATACATGATTTCATAAGACAGCGTGCATGAAATGCTAGGCAACCTGATAAATTCCTTTAGTCTGTAGCCCAATCAGGAGTTGTTAAAATTACCCAAAGAAGGTGTAAGGCACACAGGCTATTAAATGTGATAACGCGCCAAAAAGGGACAATGCATTAATATGTGTCACATATCAGTTTGTAAACTGCATATAAACATTGTCTCTTTTTTGTTTTCTTGAGTAAGGCAGCTCCAAAATACAGGTGTTTCAGCCTAGCTCAGTGCTTTCTGTGGTGGTGGTGGGGCAAGCCAGCAGAAAAAAATACGGAACGTTGCACCGTGATTGGTTCAGTGTTCTGTCACACCTGGGGACACTACGTCACCGCCAAGTCTAATGGTAGAGCTCTAAAATTCTAACCCCTTGGGTGCTGCCATATAGTTACATTAGAAGTGCCCATCCAAGAAGGCTCAAGGTCATTGCCCACAGATGAAATTACGTCAAATTACATATCTATAGTAGCTTTGATTGGACTGATCATGTCAACATCATACCTTCAAAATCTTAGCTAGCAGTCATCCTCATGAATCAAGTTGACAATCTATTGGCAAATCCTTTTTAATCCTTGTCAAATTAAGAGAAATTATAGATATCGGTCATTGAACATAAACATTGCACAACAAGTTGGAATTGGAAAATTCAAGAATGAGTGGTTTGGAAGGAATTCCGGATGGCAGGAAGGCCTGGGGTGGTTGGGCAGGAGTTGCTAAATCTCTCCATCTCTTTATCTCTTTTATCTCTTTTTCTCCATCTCTTTAGCTATGATACTCTAATTCCACTGATCTTAAAAGTCAATCCTCCAGAAAGTGGAGAGCAAAACTTATGCAGCTCCACTACACAATACATAACAAAAGCAGCGATCGACATGATTACCAACACAGACTGACCAACTCAAATAGACAGAAGCCCCTATATGGCAGACCAATCCAAACTCCTCTCTCTTCATGTCCAGCCCACTCATTATCTCAGCCAATCATGGCTAGTGGGAAGGTTGCAGGCTTTTTCTGTGGCTTAACCAACACGGCTCGTAATTTAACAATTGTATTCGTATATATACAGATGGCATACAAGTTTGTTATTAAGGCACATGAAAGTTGACATGTTCCAGAAGGCATTTCTGCCAAAAAAAACGCATTTTGATAAAAGATCATTTAAAAACGTTAAAATGGCTCCCTGTGAAGTCGTAACTTGCGACACACGCCTGGTTTCGTGAAACAGGTCACAATTTCCTGACCAAACAGCAATTTGTATAGGGAAAACCCGGTCCTTGCAAGAACACTACTGCGATAGACCATCATGACATATGGTAGAAGAAAGTCCAAGTTCAACTGATTTTCATCTACAAAAAGGGACAGCATAGACAAAAGTTGCATTAAAGAGCTTGACCAACCCATCTGACTGGGGATGATACACAGAGGTTCGACCCTGCAAATGTCTTTGAAAAGATTGGATTCACAATTGCTTCCCTGATCTGAGTGAAATCCACTCCTCTGCCAAAACCTTGGTGATGGAGTAGGCTTAATGGTTGGGAAGAGGAAATGCCTGTGTCCATTTTGAGAAATAGTCTCTGACTACTATGATGTACTTATTTCCGCATCTTCTTGTTGGGCCTGTACCAAGTCACCCCCAGCCCTGCTTCCTGTTCTAGGCCTGCCAGCTGGTTGACATGTCTCAATGCATGAATCACAGGGCACTGATCAGAGTGGGGGCTTGATGCAACATGGCAGAGAATACAGGCGTCTGCATTCACATGCTGCTTTCTGAGGTGGTGCACAATCTTATACTGAAAATTTGCCAACTGTCTCACCCACCGAGCTAGCTGTACTTCTAAATCTTGAAAGTAGTGCAACCATCGTAGGGAGTTGTGGTTGGTACGCAAAATTAACTCTTTGCCTAAGAGGTCATTTTTCAAGTATTTTGTGAAAGTAACTTATTTTTGGTTGTAGCATAATTGACTTCTTGCTTTGTCAGAGCTCGACTAGCATATGCTTCTACATGCTCCAATCCTCCCTCTTCTTGGGATAGTACAGCTCCTATTCCTTCATTGCTAGCATCAGTAACTCGGATCACTGTCTTGTGAGGATCTGGGTAGGACAGGACTGGTGGAGTAGGTAGACTAACTTTCAACTGAGTGAATGCCCACTGGCAGTTTTCCCCCATTGAAACAGTCATCCTTTCTCAGTAAGCTAGTGCAGTGGGCCAGATATTTCAGCCAACCCGCTAATGCTAAGAGGCCCCACAAAACTCCATACATATGTAAAGTTCTTAGGAACGGGCCACCCCCTTACAGCTTCTACCTTGGCATGATCTGCCATCCCGCCTTCAGCTGAGGTCATGTGGCCCAGATACTGTACTTGAGAGGAAAAGAGATTGCACTTGGAGGGTTTGACCTTGAGATTGGCCTGGAGCAGCTTGGAAAGAACTGCATCCAGACAGAGATGTTCTTGTAGGTATGACAGAACACAATAATATCATCCAAATCAACTAAACAGGTGGTCCACTTTGAATCTGCTAGGACGTTGAATTCAAACAGGTCCTGTCTGGTACAACACTGCCAGTAGCCAGTGGTTAGGTTGAGGGTGGAGAACCAGCAAGCCTTGTTCAAACTGTCAAGAGCATTGTCAATTCTTAGGAGTGGGTAAGCATCTTTCTCAGTGACATCATTGAGTCTCTGGTAATCAGCACAGAGGCGTCAAGTTCCATCGCTTTTTTTAACCAGAACGACAGGGGCTGCCCAAGAGCTACCTGAGGGGCGGATGATGCCATGATATAGATTTAGGTCAATGTAGTCTGCGGCTTCCTGCTGCAGTTGGAGGGGGATCCTGCGCCGGCCATTTGAATGAGTTTTGCGTTACCTTTATCTGTCTGAGGGCGCGTTCGCCCTATATCCGTATCTCCTGCACTAAAAACAGAAGTGTGCCAATGGAGCAGTTCACGAATGGAATGAAGCTCGGTGGGTTCAAAACCTCTCTCTTCTTTGGGCCTCCCGAGTGGTGCAGCGGTCTAAGGCACTGCATCACAGTGCTAGAGGCGTCCCTATAGACTCGGGTTCGATCCCGGGCTGTATTACAACCGGCCGTGATTGGGAGTCCCATAGGGCGGCGCACAATTGGCCCAGAGTCGTCCAGAATAGGGAGGGTTTGGCCGGGGGCTCTTCGTGCTCTAGCGACTCCTTGTGGCGGGATGAGCCCCTGCAGGGTGACCTCGGTTGTCAGGTGAACAGTGTTTCCTCCGACACATTGGTGTGGCTGGGTTCTGGGTTAAGCAGGCGGGTGTTAAGAAGCGTGGTTTGCAGGGTCATGTTTCGGAGGACGCATGACTCGACCGTTGGGGAGTTGCAGCGATGAAACAAGATTGAAATTGGGGAGAAAAAGGGGGTAAAATACACTCAAAAAACTCTCTCTTCCAAACCCAATTACGCCACAAGGGTATTTACAGACCAGGGCACTCTCTTCACTCTGCTTTTCGTAGTCTACCACTTCACTGTCTACCTCCACCTGATTGAACAGAGTACCAATGTTCATGCCCCATTTTAGATTTTGGTCTTCATCAGTCACATTAATTACATGCATTGGCATAAACCCCTGATCATCTGTACTCATGAGGAGAGCCACCAGGACATCGCAATGGTTGGGCAGATAGGAAGAGGGTTCCAGCATACCTTTGGTATACTTGTTGGGAAGACCCACGCCTGGGATAATGACTTCACTGCGGGGTGAGACAACTGTATCAGTTTGGCTCCCGAGTGGCGCAGTGGTCTAAGGCACTGCTTTTCAGTGCAAGAAGCATCACTACAGTCCCTGGTTCAAATCCAGGCTGTATCACATACGGCCGTGATTGGGAGTCCCATTTAGTATGATATGTTATGTTTGGTACGGCTAAATAAGACAGATGGTTAATTAAGGCTAAATGAAAGTAGGGTGGTTGGTTGGGGTAGATGTATAACTTGAACGTCTATCAACCCAAAGGTTGTGTACTCGAATCTCATCACAGACAATTTTAGCTAACCATTCGCCTAAAGTAACCCTTTTAGTCAACCCTAACCCTTCCCTTAACCTAACTCCTAAACATAACCCTAACCCCTAGCCTAGCTAACGTTAGCAACCTAGCTGGAATTCTTAACATATTATACGTTTTGGAATTCGTAACATATCATCGAAATGGGTGATGGACATCCACAAATTAATACCAAATGAAACGTAACCTCATTATACTAAATGGAGTGTCTTAGATTTACATACAGAATAATACGAAATGCTCTGAGACCAGGTTCTTAATTCGCATGTCCAAGAACACAATACAACATGCAACTGCTCTGTTCCTAAAAACTGGGGAGATGGCTTGCACTCCTAGCAACCCCACTATCTACTCTGGTTCCCCAAATTCCCCCTCACTACCTGTCTTTCGCTGGCTGCCAGATCACACCCATTGTTCATTGCATTTTGTTTCACCAGAAGTACATTCATTTCCAATGGAACGCTGCGTTGGCCTTGCAGTATTGTGTTGCAGAGGCAGTTGCATTGCGTTCTGTGTGGTGGATAACGCCTTGATCACACCGATAGTGCTCTGCGCAAAATAGGACGTAGCATCATCTGGATATGTGTGCAACAACAGTTCAATATTCTCCCTCTGCTACCATTTCTGTCAAGCCTCGACTCATACAGTTTGACGAGCATGTTTGATAAATCCAATGTATGCACCACACAGAACACACTGCAACTGCTTCTGCAAAAAGGCAAACTCAGCATTTTATTGGCAATGAATGTACATCTGGTGTACCAAAATGCAAAACACTGTAGGTGTGATCGGGGCATAAATTGGATTCATCGAATGTTCGCATCAAACTGTACGTCCTTTGACGGCTTGACAGAAACGGTAGCAGAAGGTGAAAGTTGAACTTTTGTTGCACACATATCCAGATGATGCGCTGTACCATTTTTGCGCAAGGACACTGTCGGTGTAATCGCGGCATAAAGGGAATGCAAACTACAAGACCAACGTCGACCGTCAAGGTACAGCTCCCCTGCGCTCTCAGCTCTGCTTTATATCAGTTGCTCATTCCCGGGCAGAAGCAGGCACAGGTGCGAGCAATTAGTTCATGATTTAGTGACGTCCTCCCTTACAAGCTGTCTCACAGCTTCACCACAGTATCATCATTATGACCACTCAAACTAATGAGTAC
Source organism: Oncorhynchus mykiss (assembly GCF_013265735.2). Taxonomy (NCBI): domain Eukaryota; kingdom Metazoa; phylum Chordata; class Actinopteri; order Salmoniformes; family Salmonidae; genus Oncorhynchus; species Oncorhynchus mykiss. The sequence continues at coordinate 38,496,123 of NC_048569.1, forward strand.
CAATTAAAAATCAAAAGTAATGTGAAAGTTACATAAAAAAAAGATCAGGACAACTCTTGGATAATTGGTCAAGTTGACAGATGCTCAGTTGAGTCAAATGTATTTTGAATAATGATAGTACCGTCACAATACACCAGCAGTCAACTTGACCACCAACTTCCCTTCTGTCCAGACCACCCAAATAACCACCTTTATTAGATTAAGCCGTCACTGACAGGGGACATTGTAGTTTGCAATTCAATCAATTATTGCCCTTCTCTCTATTTGTAGCCAACCCTCATTGTGTCTTGAACCCCTCTTCCCCGATCCTTTCACTTCCTTTCCGTTCCCTTTCTTTTTCTATCTTCCCTTATTTGATTTATTTAACAAACATAAACACTCCCTTTCTCTTTGACTCTCGTCCACCCGAGGAAAAGCCTATTCATTCTGTTCATCAAGACACATCCAGACATAATTCAAATGAAACCACATTGAAATGAATACAACTGGATAGTTTATGTTTAGTCAATAACAATACACTTTATTATTAAATTCGGTATGATATTCTGATCCAATGACCTTTGACCAAGGACCTTTGGTCGATGACCTTTTTGATCATTGACATTTTACATTACCCTTTATGTAGTATGATTGCAAGTAGGCCTATAGATGATTTGTGAAACATATCTATCTATAGGCTAGGCATAGGCAGGCAGTCATTTAATTGTCTATACGTTTTTCTTCCTTTACAATTGTACAGATATTCTTAGCAAGTGGGTACAAATGTAACCCTCTTGCAAGTAAAATGTACCAATTTGATTTTAACACTCTGGAACATTGTCGCGCTTACTGAAGTAACCGGGATTGCCCGCCTACCGTGGTATGGGCCAGTCAGATGAGATAGGGCGATGCGGAAGTCATAGTTCCGTTCACTTCAGTTCAGTCTGAAACTCGTGGTAGCGGCAGAACGGTCACACGCTTTCACACCTCAACCAAACCGGCTTTGCCTCATCCACGAAAAGGTGAGCACAAAACATACAGAGGGGGACAGACACATACATTGAATGGGAAAACTATTCGAAATAGATGGATAGGAAATTGTTAGGCTACTTTTATTTTTTGTTTAAAGGAGATACGAGCTAGTGTGCGTAGTCACACCCACCCACAAAACATTAGTGGTGGAGAATACTGTAGCCAAGTTTTTATTATATATTCATAAAAAGGTTTGTTTGAAGTAATGTTTCGTTTTATAGACAATTTTAAAGGTTGATATAACATGTTATAGTTATTGAGACACTGGTGGCACAAATACACTCACTGTCCTACAAAGAGAGCAAGAGATTTGAATGTGAATTTACTGTAGCCTAATACTCGGTGTACTATTATGTAGCCAAGTACAGCAATGTAGCCTAATACTTGGCAAGGAAAGGGAACATGTTGAGATCTGTGTGAAAAATTGTGAAAGGTATTTATTTCCTTTGCATTGTACCAGAATAGGGTGTGTAAGACAGGCATGCATTGACATGAAGTTAACTTTGTTCAATATTACACTGAGCATAGTGTGCTTTGGGTACTACCAAGGCTCAGTTAAAAAAAATGAAAAACGTTGTCATGTGTCTCTAGTCCAGTTTGCATGACTGCTCTGTTGACATGAACTATAATTACAGGAGCTATTTTTAAATGTCTAATCAGTGAAGGTCAGAACTTTTGAAGCAGTTTTTTAAATTATTTTTTACATCAGGTGACAGGTGTACAGAGTAGACACATTTGTAACAATCGACAGGTATGTGTTTTTGTCATGAGCATTTCTAAACAGCCTTATGCTGGACAGAGGTTAAGCTGCTGTGGAGTTAGTTTAGAGGGAGTCTGTGTCTTGTACGGCTAACGTTTGTTTTGGACAAACTAAATAATCTACTTCTGTTTGCTAAGTGCCGACCGGCATTTCTGAGTGGATAGTGGCTTGTTTTTCATCACCCGAGGAAAACCTCATGTCCTGAAACCGCAGAAATTATCACAGGAACTTCTGAAGTTATGATGATAGTTTAGTGTGGCGTACTTAGAAAATAATCCATGCATCAACTGTGCAAACTGAACTGCAGACCTTGACCTATACCCACTATTGATTTTCACATTTGGAGAGGTTAGGAAGGAAGTCTGAGTTAAAGGTCACTCCCCATTGTTTCTGTTGTTTTGCTTCCTTAGTAAAGTGTCATATAATTAGTAGCCACCCAATTTGTTGTACTCTGAAAACATGGTTAGTGCCAGATTGTCCTCTTGGTGAACTCTAGGTTGGTGCTGTTGGGCTTGTAATTTCCCCTGAGCCCTGGACATAGTTAGCTCACCTCAGCCCTGGGTCACTTTGGAGAACGGAGAAGGGTGCCTATAATGAGTACATCAGTATGTGTGTGTCTGAGGCTGGAGGGGCGTGTGTCCTGTTGTTCTCCAGGTGTGTGACCTCCCTCCCCTCCCCTCCCCCTCCTTCTCCCTCCCCCTCCTTCTCCCTCATCTCCCCCTCCTTCTCCCTCATCTCCCCCTCCTTCTCCCTCATCTCCTTCTGTCTCACTGCTCTCCCCTCCTGGCTGCCAGTGATTCACCACTACCTGTGTTAGTCTGCCACACCTGCTCCAGGTGTGATCAGTCAGCCACATAACCAGTGGGCAAGAAGTCTGACTGAGGTAGGAGAGGGGAGGGGTGTACGGTAGAGGGCAGGTGGTGCTCTGACCCTCAGGGGTTCACCATTTACTCCCCAGGCCACAGTGTGGTATGACTGACGGCATGACTTACAGCACTGAAACATCATGTTTTGGATGACAAGGCAGTATTACTCATGAACTCCTCCCCAGCAGAACATTTGTTATCTCCCTTTTCAACTGAAATTAGTGTCCCTGTTGGATACGGATACAATGTATTGGCAATGTCTGTTTTAGAAGCTGTGTTGAATCATTGTAGTTCACATCATGCTCAACCTGTTATCTTCTATGGTGTTTACTGATGTCCCAGGAAACGGTGCTAAAAAAGCTAACATCTGTGCACGTTCCATAAGGAACCATGGGTGACAATACTTAGTCTGGAAGCAGAACCAAACCGACCTCACACTGACTTTATCTACAATAGTGGGTAATCTCACCTGCATAATGGGGCTAATTGACTAACTGCTCTTGCAACAGTGTTATGGTCTATACACTCAATCAGTCTCATTGTGTTTTTGTGTCAACGTCTAACTTGTGTGATGGGCAGAGGTCATGTGTACACATTAACCTGCAACATGGTTTAAAGTGCACTAGATGTACACATGGGCATGTGTGGACCCGTACTCACAAAGCCCTTAGTCCAACCATTTGACAGCACTTTTTCCTTCACAGAGGTGTGTGTGTGGTAGAGAGATGCCTGAGGTCTCTCTTCACCAGTCAGAGTTTTGGCGATCTCCTTCAGAACCTCTTATTCCTTCGTGGACATGAAAACTCAAAACATGAGTCTGGACTTCTGCTAGCTCACTCACTCCTGTGTCACGTCTCAACTCACAATGATTTAGTTGTTCAATAATTATACTTCTGCTTATTTTCAATGGAAAGGGAATGTAAAAATAGGCAGTGTCAAAACCAATGAAATTCAACAGCGCATGAAAGGCTCAACTGCACCATACATGCCATAATGTGTGTCTGACGATTGGTATTGTCCGTTCAGGTAAAGCAACATGGGGGTGAGTCTGAGTCAGTAGGACACACTGTTAGTTCTGTCTTGTACCCCCCCCCCCCCTCAAAGTCCTACAGTATAGTACATTCTTGACAGGTGGTTGACAAATGTGGCAGCACCAATCAGTCAAGCCCTCGGGGCTCCAGTGAAAGGCTCAGTCACTGGGTAGTGGTGTTGGATTGAGTTCCAACGTGTCCCTGGCCTTCCAGGGTGTGTCTCTGGCTCTGTCTGTTACTGCTGCTCTCTCCGCAACAGGCAGTGGCACCAGCCCAAGCACCAGCCTACAGTACTAAGCCCTATAGAGAGATCAGTCTGAAGATCTGACAGCATTTACACGGTTTTACACTGGGGATTCACTAGTTGATGGATATCGCTGGTAATCACAGTAAAATACCTTAATCACCTCAGTTTAGCTTCAAATTCAGAGATGAGCTAGTGGGTAGAAAGGTGCTTTCTAGAACCTAAAAGTTTTCTTTGGCTGTCAAAATAAGATAACCCTTTGAAGAACCCTTTTTGGTTCCAGGTAGAACCCTCTGTGGAAAGGGTTCTACATGGAACCAAAAAGGGGAAGAACTGTTTTGGAACCCTTTTTTTCCTAAGTGTATGAAACACTTAATAGAAAAAAAGATATATATTTTTTTAAGAACACCTAATTGGCCAATCAGTTGAAACATGTTAGAGACCTGGCGCTGTCGATTTTTATAACGAAGGGCATGAATTAAACAATATCTTCTTCTAGATTGTTTCTCTTTTTCTTTCATATCTCTTACTGAGTTTGTATGTTTACGGGTGGTCTGTCCTCACCATCTGTGTCTGGCCCTCTCGTCCCAGCTTACAATTACCTCATTCTGCCCCCTCCTCTCTCCTGTAACTATTCCCCAGGTCGTTGCTGTAAATGAGAACGTGTTCTCAGTCAATTTACCTGGTAAAATAACGCTTTTTACAAAAATATGTAACTTCCTGGGTGTGTCGTAGCCTGTTGTGTCAGTGAGGTGTGATGCTGCTGGCATGACTCCATATCTTTGTCCTGATCACTTTCACAAAGGACAGTTTTGATACAGGATATGGTAAGATTTGCCACAGAAATCTGAGATGTGACGTAAAAGTCATTATTATTGTGCGGAAAGATGATAAGAAGGATTTAAAAAAAAAAAAAAAAAAGAAGATTGGGCCTTAACATAGTGGGGAAAGTTTTAGATGATATCTTATCAGGAGCCAATAGTCTTCCCCTCCACCCCCTGCCCTGGACCATGTTAAAGTAGGACAGTGTTAACAACTCAGTAGTGTGTTCAGTGAAGGGAGACTTTCTCAGTTCAAAGTGTTGTTTCAGTTCACTACAAACACAGCTGGATCCTCTCTCTTTTGCTTTTACGTGGGTATAGATTTTTGGCCTACCTCACAGTCCTCGCTGGTCTCGTGACCTATGTACCTCTCCTCTCATGCCAGTGGCCTGCTCCTGTAGAGAGCTGGATCAAGAAGTAATAATTAGCTCAGTTCTACTGTCTGGAACATTGAGTGCTGTGCTATAATCTAGTCCACCTGGGCCTGTTCCACACTAACAATCGATGGAATACAAGAGGGTAGAGCCTACCAAGATGTTTTCTTGGGTCTGATTCAGATTTGTTTTTTTGGGGGGGGTAAGCAAAACCTACCGATACTGATTTATACCTGCCGATGTACTGTTTTACAGTGGGTAAGTTACAAAGTGTCATTTTCCCACACTGAATTCTCGTAAATTGCCATCCAAAAGAGCAGTTGTTAAAAGGATAATATCGGCAAACTGATATTTCGTTTGGGCTCTACAAGAGAGAGAAGTTAGAGTTATTTAGCCATCTATCTAGCCAGGTTTTGAGATGACATTGGTAGAATGACAAACAGTGGAAATTCATTCGATATAAGCTAGAATTGATCGTGGCTAGTTTTGGGGTTCCTCAGTAAACTGCTAGTCTGTAATCTATTGTTGAGGAGGAATGTTTGTTTGGGTTATGCTGGATCTACAAAGCACTCCACTTATCAGCAGTAGCCTTCCCAACTCAACTCCCACTCTTTAAATACTTGACTGCACACTACACTCCGTGTAAGCTGATGTACATGGTGGCACACACACACAAAGCTGAAATAGGCACAGCACTGTTGTGGGACGGTCTGTTTTCACCCGCTAATGATATTTAAGTTGTGGATTGATTTGTTCTTTGTGACCTCAGTAGGGAAGACACTTTTGTGAAATAAAATAAATCGGCTCTCATTTAATTTATTGTTGCTTTGAAGGTTATGTTGACACGTAAGGTTTTTTTTTTCTGGGTCTGTTTTGTTCTTATACTGAACAAAAATATAAATGCAACATGCGAGTTAGTTCATGTAGGCCTAATCTATGGATTTCACATGACTGGGTCAGGGCACAGCCATGGGAGGGCATAGGCCCACTCACTTGGGAGCCAGGTCCAGCCAATCAGAATGAGTTGTTCCCCACAAATGATTTATTACAGGCAGAAATACTCCTCATTTTCATCAGTTGTCCGGGTGACATCCACGCAGTGAAGAATGTGGAAGTCCTGGGCTGCCGTGGTTACACGTTGTCTTCGATTGTGAGTCTGGTTGGATGTACTGATAAATTCTCTAAAGCGACGTTGGAGGCAGCTTATGGTAGAGAAATGAACATTCAATTCTCTGGCAACAGAGATATTTTTTTGTTTGCTCTGGAGATGAACTGAATATACTTCAAGATTACTCAAATCCAATTACATTACTGTGTAGTTTACCAATAAAATGGTCTGACGGTGATGTGGACATACTTGGTATACATATTCCAAAAGAAATCAATGATCTCACTCCAATAAATTTGAAGAAAAAGTTAGCAAAAATAGATAAGATCTTGCTACCATGGAAAAGACTACCTGTCTATTTGTGGAAAAATCGCCCTGATTAACTCTTTAGTCAAATCAGTCTACCTATTTGCTTATGGTCTTGCCTACACCTAGTGACCTAAAATCAATAATCTAAAACAAGCCATAGGAAGTTGGTTGCAATTTCTGTTAAATCCACCAGAAAAATACAGAACAAATAATAGAACAAATATTGTTTTTAAACTCAAATATACTAATTGATAAAAAATATACACATTTTTCAATAAAATAAAAAAGGTATAACTAATGGAGTTGTCACACATGCAGTTAAAATATATAGAAATGTCTGCTGTACCCAAAATTTCAACCTAATAATTGCAGCATTACCACAAAAGTGGAAGGGGGAAGAACATTTTGAAAAATAAAGTGTACCAGTTTAATTTAAGCACCAAAAAATGTACAGCTGTGTTTTTTAACCTTTTTTATTTAACTAGGTAAGTCAGTTCAGAACAAATTCTTATTTTCATTGATGGCCTAGGAACAGTGGGTAAACTGCCTTGTTCAGGGGCAGGACGACAGATTTGTACCTTGTCAGCCCGGGGATTCCATCTTGCAACCTTTCGGTTACTAGTCCAACGCACTAACCACTAGGCTACCTGCCGTCCCAAATGCCATATGGGGCGGCAGGTAGCCTGGCGGGTAGGAGTGTTGGGCCAGTAACCGAAAGATTGCAAGATGGAATCCCCGGGCTGACAAGGTACAAATCTGTCGTCCTGCCCCTGAACAAGGCAGTTAACCCACTGTTCCCTGGGCGCCAAAGACTTGGATGTGCGGAGGGCTGCCTTAATCGACATCTCTGATTCAGAGGGGTTGGGTTAAATGCGGAAGACACTTTTCAGTTGAATGCATTCAGTTCTACAACTGACTAGGTATCCTCCTTTCTCCATGTAGATGGCAAAAGAGTTAGAAAGACACTTAAAGTCACAGTCAATCGATTTAATAATACTTTTAGCAAAAAGGTTTCTTTTAATTTAGAATCTGTAGGAACTATGAGAATAGAGAGGTTCAGAACTTGTGAAACAGCACAAATGTATGGCAAGTAGAAACCTAATATGGATGGTGTTAAGAGAGATGGGAGGGGTTGAAGGGAGGGACTAATAACAACAACTCATGTAAAATATACTGTCTCTAAAATGTACATAGGTTCAGAACTTTTTCTTTTTTCCTCATCAATACCCCATAATGATAAAGCAAAAACAGGTTTTTAGAAATGGTTTCACATTTGTTAAAAATAAAAAAAACAATATCACATTTATGTAAGTATTCAGACCCTTTACTCAGTTCTTTGCTGAAGCACCTTTTTGGTAGCGATTACAGCATCAAGTCTTTTTGGGTATGATGCTATATGCTTGGCACACCTGTATTTGGGGAGTTTCTCCCTTTCTTCTCTGCAGATCCTCTCAAGCTCTGTCAGGTGGATGGGGAGCGTTGCTGCACATCTATTTTCAAGTCTCTCCAGAGATGTTTGATCGGGTTCAAGTCCGGGCACTGGCTGGGCCACTCAAGGACATTCAGAGAATTGCCCCGAAGCCACTCCTGCGTTGTCTTGGCTGTGTGCTTAGGGTTGTTGTCTTGTTGGAAGGTGAACCTTCACCCCAATCTGAGGTCCTCAGCTCTCTGGAGCAGGTTTTCATCAAGGATTTCTCTATACTTTGCTCTGTTTGTCTTTGCCTCGATCCTGACTAGTCTCCCTGTCTATGCCGCTGAAAAACATCCCCACAGCATGATGCTGCCACCACCATGCTTCACTGTAGGGATGGTGCCAGGTTTCCTACAGACATGACGCTTGGCATTCAGGCCAAATAGTTCAATGTAGGTTTCATCAGACCAGAGAATCTTGTTTTTCATGGTCAGAGTCCTTTAGGTGCCTTTTGGCAAACTTCAAGTAGGCTGTCGTGCTTTTTACTGAGGAGTGGCTTCTGTCTGGCCAGCCTACTATAAAAGCCTGATTGGTGGGGTGCTGCAGAGATGGTTGTCTTTCTGGAAGTTTCTCCCATCTACACAGAGGAACTTTAGAGCTCTGTCAGAGTGACCATCAGGTTCTTGGTCACCTCTCTGACCAAGGCCCTTCTCCCCCTATTGCTCAGTTTGGCCAGGCATCCAGCTCTAGGAAAAGTATTGGTGGTTCCAAACATCTTCCATTTAAGAATGATGGAGGCCACTGTGTTCTTGGGGACCTTCAATGCTGTAGACATTTTTTTGGTACTCTTCCCCAGATCTGTGCCTCGACACAATCCTGTCTCGGAGCTCTACGGACAATTCCCTCAACCTAATGGTTTGGTTTTTTGCTCTGACATGCACTGTCAACTGTGGGACCTTGTATAGACAGGCATGTGCCTTTCCAAATCATGTCCAATCAATTGAATTTAGCACAGGTGGACTCCAAGTCATAGAAACATCTCAAGGATGATCAATGGAAACAGGATGCACCCAAGCTCAATTTTGAGTCTCATAGCAAAGGGTATGAATACTTATGTAAATAAGATTTTTCTGTGTTTTAGGTTTAATGAATTAGCAAAAATGTTTTAACCTGTTTTCACTTTGTCATTGTGTGTAATTTATTTTAGAATAAGGCTGTAATGTAACAAAATGTAGAAAAAGTCAAGGGGTCTGAATACTTTCCAAAGGCACTGACTTGTAAAATGGATTGTGTTCATAAAATGTATATAGTTTGTATAAGCTGGAAGTAGAAGCCTAAGTGTTCATTAGTTTACTCCAATTATTAGAGGGGTGGTATGGTTAGTGGAAAATAATAAACTAAAATATATTTTAAAAGGTGTGTGTGTGCGTACACAAAATATATGGGGGATTGGAAATGATACATATAATTATGGAAGTTCCAGTCTGCAATATTGAAGTTGGTCTACCCCACAAAAAAAAAACAAAAAAAAACAAAACAAGAAAGGACAAAAAAAAAAATCTAAACTGTGTAGAAGTTATAATGGACGTACATTCATACAGTCTTGACGGTGTCCAGCTCCAGAATATTTTTTTTGCAAACTGACGGCAAAGAAATATAAAATGAATTCTGTGCTTCCCTCCGGACCTCATTGAAGACCGACTGCAGCCCCCGGGGCAAATTTAGTTTGACACCCCTGGTATAAAACGTGCTGGTCCATCTTTTCTCTAACAAAAATAAAACTTGAATGTGTCTGTCTCTCACAGAGGAAAATATGCTTCACTTCTCTGAATAGCGGTGTTGATTCTGGTTAAGCTGCAGCGTCAAGACTTGAGACCCATGTCCAAACGTTCATATCCACTGTCTCTGCAGATGGTTTGAAAGAAGAGGGTTAAAATGTCAACCCCTGTGTAGATCAGATTTATATCACCATGTGTTATCGTTAAGTACAAATGTAACTGACTAATAACAAGACTGTAATAAAGTAAGCCCTAACTTGTATCCCATCTGGCTTCCATGGAAACGGCTGAGTCAAGCATTACGGGACACTGCAGGTATTTGGAGCTTGACAGTCTTTTGTCTTATAGTGCTCCTATTCGGTGACCCACTGAACAGCTGAGACTCGTGGGTTTGCTGACATTTTATGTTTTTCATTCAATATTAAGATGTGACCATATTTCTCTATTGAGATTTATGTCAAATGTATGTGATTTGCTTATTTTTTTACATGTTATAAAAGTACATACTCATAGTTATGCTGCTTTAAAAGTTGATACAATTGTTATCCCACTCAGAAGACAAATAGGATAAAATGCCCTATGAAAGATTGAGATTTTCACACTAGGGAGACAGCCCTTCTTTGTTTATGCCCATTCAGCATCGTTCACACCCTCTCAAGCTATATCCCCAACCCATCCATGTGAGTAAGCATGGCATTGTCCTCCAGAAAGCAGTCTCTACTTAAACCCAGCTAAATACAGGGCAGCAATGTTTTGGAGTTGCATCCACACTTGTTCAGTTGTGCATAGCTATACTGTATCTTTCCAAATATCCGGGGTAGAGGTCGACCGAGTATGATTTTTCAACGCCGATACCGATTATTGGAGGACCAAAAAAGCCGATACCGATTTTTAAATACAGTGCCTTGCGAAAGTATTCGGCCCCCTTGAACTTTGCGACCTTTTGCCACATTACAGGCTTCAAACATAAAGATATAAAACTGTATTTTTTTGTGAAGAATCAACAACAAGTGGGACACAATCATGAAGTGGAACGACATTTATTGGATATTTCAAACTTTTTTAACAAATAAAAAAATTGGGTGTGCAAAATTATTCAGCCCCTTTACTTTCAGTGCAGCAAACTCTCTCCAGAAGTTCAGTGAGGATCTCTGAATGATCCAATGTTGACCTAAATGACTAATGATGATAAATACAATCCACCTGTGTGTAATCAAGTCTCCGTATACGCACGGAAGTGCTGTTTGAATGATTGTTTACGCGCCTGCTTCTGCCTACCACCGCTCAGTCAGATACTTAGATACTTGTATGCTCAGTTAGATATGCAACACAGGACACGCTAGATAATATCTAGTAATATCATCAACCATGTGTAGTTAACTAGTGATTATGATTGATTGTTTTTTATAAGATAAGTTTAATGCTAGCTAGCAACTTACCTTGGCTCACTGCATTCGCGTAACAGGCAGTCTCCTTGTGGAGTGCAACGAGAGAGAGGCATGTCGTTATTGCATTGGACTAGTTAAATGTAAGGTTGCAAGATTGGATCCCCCGAGCTGATAAGGTGAAAATCTGTCGTTCTGCCCCTGAACGAGGCAGTTAACCCACCGTTCCTAGGCCGTCATTGAAAATAAGAATGTGTTCTTAACTGTCTTGCCTAGTTAAATAAAGGTATACAAATTAAATAAAAACAATCGGCGCCCAGAAATACCGATTTCCGATTATGAAAACTTGAAATCGGCCCTAATTAATCGGCCATTCCGATTAATCGGTCGACCTCTAATCCGGGGTAGAAAAGATGATCTACTGTATATACTGACTAGGGAAAATCTCATTCTGTTATTATAGAAGCCTGTGACATGAGTCCCGTTTGGTATGTCACCTCTCATTTCCAACCAAATCCATTATCTCAGCTAATCATGACTAGCCAGGAAGAATCCTGTCTTTCTCCCTGTATGGCTGTGCTTTCTCCACTTGGCTAAACTCATAATAAAAATGTGTGTTCATATTTACAGATCCCATACATGTTTAATTAAGGCACATGAAAGTTCACATGTTCAAGAAGGCATTGAAAAAAATAATACATATTAAAAATATATATTTAAACGGCCCTACTGTGGCGCAGGAACTAGCGTCAAACGCCTCATCCTGTAACCAATCACACATTGCAGATGGGATAACTTTTGGAGTGCTGTGTCTTCTGTATAACCCATAAAGGTCCTGATTTTATTCATGTTTTGTCTGCTTTTTTTGTTTTTGTTTCTGCAGGAGAATCATGAGCAGCAACTACAGTGTCTCCCTGGTTGGCCCCGCCCCCTGGGGCTTCAGACTGCAGGGAGGAAAGGACTTCTGTCTGCCCCTCACTATCTCACGGGTGAGTCTCTCATATGTTTTATTTATATTTTGTTGGGGGGGTGACTGAACGTGTGTGTATACCCGCTCAGTGTGAGCTTGTGCAGGGCTCTAAATTTAAAAAATAAATAATTGAGGTCACGTAGACATTTCCTACATTTTTTTTGTCCATTAAATTTATCAGAAATACATTGTAGACATTGTTAATATTGTAAATGATTATTGTAACGAATTGGCAGATTTTTAATGGAATATCTACATAGGCATACAGAGGCCCATTATTGGCAACCATCACTCCTGTGTTCCAATGGCACAGTGGATTAGCTAATCCAAGTTTATAATTTAAAAGGCTAATTGATGATTAGAAAACCCTTTAGCAATTATGTTAGCACAGCTGAAAACTGTTCTGATTTTAAAGAAGCAATAAAACATGGCATCTTTAGACAAGTTGAGTATCTGGAGCATCAGCATTTGTGGGTTCGATTACAGGCTCAAAATGGCCAGAAACAAATAACTTTCTTCTGAATCTCATCAGCCTATTATTCTTCTGAGAAATGAAGGCTATTCCATGAGATAAATTGCCAAGAAACTGAAGATCTTGTACAATGCTTTGTACTACTCCCTTCACAGAACAGTGCAAACTGGCTCTAACCAGAATAGAAAGAGGAGTGGGAGGCTCTGGTGCACAACTGAGCAAGAGGACAAGTACAATAGTGTCTAGTTTGAGAAACAGATGCGTCACAAGTCTTCAAATTCCAGCTTTATTAAATAGTAACTGCAAAACACCAGTCTCAACGTCAGCAGTGAAGAGTCGACTCCGGGAAGATCTGTGTGATAAGGTTGCACTGTAGCGTTGTTTGAGTGCCCTAGAGAAACAAGTGAGTACAGATCCGTTAGCATTATGGTTGAACCATTTCTACAGTGAAAATGGCTTACTTCTAGTCCAACCAGGTCCAAATCTCTGACCCATATTACCAGCACATCATTTTTACCTGCCGGGACTGCATTTTACATTCATAAAGCAATGTTGTGGACCGTTCTAAAACTACCATTGACGTTGCTAACCATTTGTTTACACTTTGTTCAGTCATGTTACCTCATTGGCTAGCTAGCTAACAACCTGGTAACTTTAGCAGTGTATCCAAACATGTGGGGACACAGAAAGAAAGGAAAAGGGATGGCTTTTTCAGAAGATCAATGATCGCATAAATAAATGAATGACCAATCTCTTGCATGTCTCATCACATACCTGACCTTTTTTAAAGAGTGTACACTTTATGTAATGCATCTTAATTGGAAAAGTGTGTTTATGCAATGTAGAAACTCAATGTTCCACAAATGTCATTTCAATGAAAGGTATTCATCTCAATGTTAGCTTTTATAATAAAGTAATGCATGAAGTGGAACATATTAGTTTTTAGGGCACAGAATTTATATAGGCCCAATATAGGCTGTAAAAATCTTATTTCCTGGTGCTCCTAACTTTAAGTTGGGTGCACCAGCACTACCAATTATTTATTTATTTATTTTTTCAATTTAGAGCCCTGCACAAGCTCACACTCAGACAAGTGTCCTCTCAGCCACGACACTCACCTCACAGGAATGGCATTAATGCTCACTATGCCATCTGGCTCCAGAGTGATGAAAGAGCCTGTGCTGTAGATCCAGTATGTGCCACTCACTGCTGCTTTCAACCACACAACCTCTCTTCTGACGGCTTTAACTGCAAAGGCACCTCTGACATTTTAATGGCCTCTGTAAATCTCCCTCTGTCTCTATCTTTGTGCCTCATGCCATTTTTATCTGACATATCCAAATAGCAACCATTGTATTCACATATTTCTAGAACTTTCCACCATTTCTGTGAAGAGTATAGACTTTGCTCTACCAATCGGCATGCCATTTGATATTCTGTCAGTCAGTCTGAGAAAGTGCTGGCTCTTACCTCTGTGTCTCTGGCTTTGACACAGTGGGGCTGTCTTCCTTGTCACAGAGCAATATATTAATCTGTCTCCTCTGAGTTCTCTGGAACCCTGCAGAGAAGCAGTGGTTGTGTAATATATGTCTGGGGCACCGTACGTTAGGCTGATGTCTGGCACTGGCTGGGTTCTGCCGGGTCTGGCCTGGTCTGGGGCTCGGCTGAGGGGCCTAGGCTGATATCTGGGACAGGAGAGGATCCGTACGGTGGCAGGTAGTTTTTCATATCGTCATACTGTCCTTCTCGCATCACGGTATTTGTTACTGTCTTCATACACCAGGGGATGCTAAAAACAAAAGCCCATTGGGTGTCTCTTACCAGAATGCTAACATAATTAGCACAAACTAATAGCAGATTTCAATAGAGGCTGCTAGATAAACATGCTAATGAGGTCAAACAAAAATAAATTAATTGCAAAGATGTTAAAACCAGCTCATAAAGTTATACAAGTATAGGTAGTAGCTACCTAATTTTTTGTTGTGCGTTTTGACATTTATAAGCAAATGTGAAAGAGACATTGTGCAAAATAAAACGGTTCTGACTCATGCTTGTCTGAAGGAAGAACAGTACTGGCTATGGAGCAGCATGTGTACACGCTGTGGATCTGTGTGCAGCTGTACAAATAACCCTTCCAAAGAGCTTTGACTTCTCAAACACGGCTCCCGAGTGGTGCAGCTTTCTAAAGCCTCTTGTACTGAGATGCAGTGCGTCACTACAGTTCCTGGTTCGATTGGTTCGGGTTTGACCATGGGTAGGCTGTCTTTGTAAATAAGAATTTGTTCTTAATTGACTTGCCTAGTTAAATAAAGGTTAAAAAAAATGTAAGAAAAAAACCTAAAAGATAAAACTATATGATGCCCTGTCTCCTTATTAATTCAACCACTTACTTAGAAAACTAGCAAGTTAAATCAAATACACCAGCTCCTGCTTTCTTCCGTGCTATTTACACACACATGAGGACTCAACTGTTCTGGGGAACTAAGGTAAGATTCATAATGTTAAATAATTTGACGGGTGAAATGAAAATGCAATCCGCTTTATCTCCCAAGGTATTGCTTTATCTCCCAAGGTATTGCTTTATCTCCCAAGGTATTGCTTTATCTCCCAAGGTATTGCTTTATCTCCCAAGGTATTGCTTTATCTCCCAAGGTATTGCTTTATCTCCCAAGGTATTGCTTTATCTCCCAAGGTATTGCTTTATCTCCCAAGGTATTGCTTTATCTCCCAAGGTATTGCACAAGTTGAATGCACGTATTAAAAAGTAGCTTCAAATATTTATTGAAAAAACTTCAAATAAATCGTTTGGAAGGTATTGAAAAACCATCCCGTGGCTTTTTCCAAATACCCCCTTATATGGTATATACGGTATACCGCCCAAGCCTAGTGGCAGACCTGCTGTGTGATGAATGGCTCTGCTGCTGATAAATGGTTCTGAATCACCACAGGTACACACGGTTTGTGTTGCTGCTGTGAAAAGGAGGATGGGACTCTCACTAACACTAATTATCACTTGATAGTGACTTTGCTTGGCTAATAGACAAGCCACTCTCGTCAGTGTATGACTCCAGTTAACCATTTTATACTGCTATTGCATTGGTGAATGTCTGAAGTGCCTTTGTCAATAGCAAAGCAGTATTTTGCTCTTGTACAGTATTTGCTCAGTCCCTCAGCCTTGTTACCAGTTTTGATGTAGCTCCATGTTTGTTTAGGAGATTTGCACTTCCCTGTTTTTGAAAGTGAAATTGGTAAGTGATGTTGGGGCCAGTTTCCTTATTTTCTCAGTGGAAGGAATCCCAGTATAGATGTAAAACAAAAGATATGAACTATGAAACTAAATGTGGTCGTAGCCATGTTTATCAGTTCAGGTCTGTAGAGTTACATTTCATATCTGGACATGCAACTGCTAAAACATTTTTTAATACATTTTGAAATGCAATATTCTGTTTTCAGAAAGTTGAATTTGGTATTGAAGGACGAATCACAAATCCCAATAATATCCCTGTATTTACAGTAAGACACTCAACAGTAAAGGGATGATATCTGAGCCACAAATTAGGTTTGTTTATGGAATTTTCAGTTCTTGAGCGCTTTAAATATTTATTACAGCACACATTTGAATAAATCAAGTGGGAAGAAATCCTCTGAGAAGGTGTCTGGCCAAGTTACATATCACCTCAAAGATTGATACACACTCAAATCTAAAATGTCAGCTTTGAGCTTGGTGGTTTGGCAGCATTGGGTTAATCTCACTTTGGGAATTGTCCAAGTGTCTTAGGATACTGCTTTGTGCAAACCACAGTCTGAACCGAGCGTCTGAATATGAAAACAGATAAATCATCCACTTCACAGACAACTCCGTAAATGTACATACAATGAAGTTATATGTCCCGTAGCGAATGTATGGCTGGGTCTGTTGGGCATGCATTTCTCAGACAGAATTTTATACTAATATATATTTCCTGAAGCTGGAATCCATAGCAGGATATCACAAAAAAAAACAAAGACGTTACTTCAAACAAGAACAGTGTTTTTTTTTTTTTTTTTTTTTTTTTTTTTTTTTTTTTTTCCCTTGAACATCATTACACCAGCAGAGTATGTACTCCACATTTCCTTTTTTACGCTGCGGGATGCTCATCTCTTCTGTTAAACCCCCCCCCCCCCCCCCACAAAAAAACAACAATAACAAATGCAACTGTTGGTGCTGTTTCCCCTTTTGTGGATCTCAGCTTTAAAGGTAATGCCAATTCATAAAGAATTTAAACCACAGTAAATGATTTCATTACTCTGAGAAGCACGTTGTGGGAGAGGCATTTTGTTTTGAGAGAAATACAGACAGTACTCTACTGTACATTTTACATCTTGAGGCATTTTGCATTATGGTATACATACAGTGCTGTGGGAATAGACCGATCCATTGTAGAGAATTGAAGAGGCTATAATCACAGGGGGGTGGTAGTGGCCTGGCCACCCATACAGATATACACACTGTATTTCTCAGTGTCTGTAAAAGGCTTTGTTTTCACCCATGGCCCAAACCACACACCTACTAGCCCTGTAGCTGTGTTCAGCTGGCTGGGGTAGCTCAGTTGTCAGCGTCCGTAGGCCCAGTGGAAACTGTCTGTACTGTTCTGATCTCTTTACATGGCAGGAGATAACGCGAGGACAGTTATGGAAACCATCACTCTGTATCCACCCAGGGGGAACAACACAACATAACCTGCTCCGCCACAGCCCCAATCAACATAAACACCATACTATAGTTCATCTCTACACTACAAGTACACACCATATGTTATACTTCTCCCTTTGCAGACTTTGTTTTTTAATGTGCACTAGATTTAAACTATATTTACTTAGATGCTGTAAACTGTCTGAAGTCTTTACAAGGCATCAGGGCGGTCAGTATCGGTCACATGTCTCAGATGGCCTGTCTAGCTGACCGGCTGAGTGGTCTCCCTGATGGGCCTTAAGTGGGACCTGAGACTGGCTGCTCTTCTCCTGGGGTATTTATAGTCTTATAAACGTTTCCTGAGGGCAGTTCTCGGGGCTTGTGTGAACACACAGCATCCTGACGTGTCTAACAGAATGTCCATGGCATGCTGAGTGCTAGCTATCTGTCCAGCTGGCATCAGTCATTTTAAGTGGTGTGGTGGGTGGCAGCGGTGCTTCCTGTGAAGTAGCCTCTGGACCAGGTCTCCCTGCCCTGTGTCATGTAGGCCAGTCCAGGGACACGTGGAAGGACACGGTCAGTCAGCTCAGTGACGCACCAGAGCTGCAGAGCGCCCACCACAGCACAGCCTTCTGGGAGGAAGAGGAGGTTATTTATACCCAGCACATTTATGCAGGGGAGCGAGGGGGGGAGACTGCTCTGGCGTGAAAGAAAAACGCAGCGTAGGAGAGGCCGACCCGGCACTAATAGTCTGGCTAAAAGTTTAATGATATAGGGGAAAGACGGAGGAGTATGAGCTGAGATGAGCTTTTTATTGTATGAAGGTCTATGAGAGTTGAATTACGCAAGGCTTATTTGATTGAATATATGTTTCGTAACATTTAGGCTGTTACAAATGTATAGTATAAGTTATGCTACTTGTCAAATTTATAAAAAACATACCTTATTTGCATAAGTATTCAGACCCTTCACTATGAGACTTGAAATTGAGCTCCGATTCATCCTGCTTTCATTGGTCACCCTTGATGTTTCTACAACTTGATTGTAGTCCACCTGTGGTAAATTCAATTGATTTGAAAAGGCACACCTTTCTACATAAGATCCCACAGAGCAAAAATCAAGCCATGAGGTCGAAGGAATTGTTCAGGGAGGTGACCAAGAACCCGATGGTCACTCTGACAGAGCTCTAAAGTTCCTCTGTGAACATGGGAGAACCTTCCAGAAGGACAACCATCTCTGCAGCACTCCACCAATCAGGCCTTTATGATAGGGTGGTCAGATGGAAGGCACTATTCAGTAGGCTGGGTTTCTGTACAGCACTTTGTGACATCAGCTGAAGGGCTTTATAAATACATTTGATTTGATGACAGCCCATTTGGAGTTTGCCACAAGGCACCTAAAGACTCTCAGACAATGAGAAACAAGATTCTCTGCTCTGATGAATGCCAAGTGTCAGATCTGTAGGAAACCTGGCACCATCCCTACGGTGAAGCATGGTGGTGGCAACATCATGCTGTGGGGATGTTTTTCAGTGACTGGGACTGGGAGACTAGTAAGGATCAAGGCAAAGATGAACAGATCAAAGTACAGAGATCCTTGATGAAAACCTGCTCCAGAGTGCTCAGGACGTCTGACTGGAGCGAAGGTTCACCTTCCAACAGGACAACGACCAAGCACACAGCCAAGACCACACAGGAGTGGCTTCGGGGAAAGTCTCAATGTCCTTGAGTGGCCCAGCCAGAGCCTGGACTTGAACCCTATCGAACATCTCTGGAGTGAGCTGAAAACAGCTGTGCATCAACAGTCCTCATCCGAACAGTCAGAGCTTGAGAGGATCTGCAGAGAAGAATGGGAGAAACTCTCAAAATACAGATGTGCCAAACTTGTAGCATCATACCCAAGAAGACTAGGTGCTGTAGTCGCTGCCAAAGTTGCTTCAACAAAGTACTGAGTAAAGGATCTGAATACTTATGTAAATGTTTTTTTTTTTTTTAAATATAAATGATAAAAATGTTCTAAAACCCCATAATGACAAAGCAAAACTAGGTTATTGTGTGAGGGGAATTTTAGAATAAAGCTGTAATGTAACAAAATGTGAAAAAAGTAATGGTCTGAATACTTTCCGAAAGGCACTGTATGCTGCATGATTAACTGTCGATATACAGTTAAATCTACTGTCTGCAGTTATGCCACTGTTGATGTCATTGCTCTTTCCTGTTATTATGGGATCAAGGATTTCACAACCTACAATAGGCTAAAAATGGTTTGTGGAAGTCTGACTTTTTATGTGTTTTGGAGGAGGCATGTCATGCAGGCAATACATGAGGGAGAAATACAACTTTCATAGTTCCAGAGATTTTTTAACAACCATCCATTTGAAAATAAGTTGTTTTGAATTCTGCAGCATCTCCAGTATTGAATCTCCCAGAGACTCCAAGAGAAACATTTCGTTTTGATCTTGGCATGTGGACTTAGTGGAATGTTACTGTTTTAATAAACACAAAACAGACTCTCCTTCCCTATTCCATTAACCACAGTGGGTTTGGCAGTTGAATGTTTGAAATAACCTGCCTTATTTGTTACCTGCCTTACACACTAGAACCAGGTATTTTGTGTTTTCAGTGAAAACAATGTCTGATTTATGCTTTAGAGCCATGGAACCAGAACATGTTGTCTACTACAGTAAAGATAAAGTATGCCTCTGAAACACTACAGCATTCATACTGTTTCAGTGTCAAAGCCAGTGTTACAGTGCTGTGAATGCCAATAAAATCACCAAGTTCAGGCACTGTGAAATATGTATTTTTGTACTTCTGTGGGCCATTTATTATGTTAGCTTTTCCACAGGCTGTAAAAGTGGACCTCTTGTGACCGTCATTACCGTGACGAAAAGACTTATGAGTCACTGGTGGTCAAAACAACACCGCACGATCGGTGAGCAAAGCGACAAACTGCTCTGTCATTTTTCCAGCGTGACCAGTGAACACTTCATTGGTCGGACAGTGACATTCCTGGGGCATATTTCTCCCATCACATGGCCAGCAGAGAGACGGCGATGGCATCACTGTATCATGTTTCCAGCCTTGCTTCCAGATGTTATGATCAGGAGGTATGGGCCCTGGGCTGTATGTGCTGGTCCACACTCAGTCCACTGACTGGAAATCCCATTCTGACAAAGAGCAGCGGCAGGCGCCAACATCCGCAGCTTGAGACTGCTGCTGTTTCTCTTGGAACGCGGGTGTGAAGTTGATACATAACATCCGTGCTCCAAACTCTGTAGGAGGGAGACAGCTTTCCTTTTGTGTCCCACAGCTGAAGATGGGTTTTAACTCAGACAGTGGCGTGTATTAGGGAAAGAAAGGCTTGATAATGAAGATTGGTTTAGCTGTCTTTGTATCCGCCTTATGTTGGCATTCTTCCTTCGAAGCAAAGGGAAAACTCACTTCGATACATCCCAGTCTTATTCGATGGAGACCAGAGCATGTGAGCAGAGTTGGGTGCTTGCTCAACACTTCGGCGCTCCTTGTGCCTTCCTACTGCTAAAAACCGCTCCGCACAAAACAGTTGCCGCTCCAAATTCACTCCGTTTGAATTCAAATCCCAATTTAACCGACACCCATCTATTTTTGTGACTACCTGGAGCTACCAACTGTTTTTTTAAAGTATGGAAAAGTATTTGAATAAACATGAAATGGTGAATGTAAGAAGCGAACAATTTCAAACAGGCTACATGTCATATTAAACAGGATATAAACACTAAATAGGTCAGGAGCCAGACAAGGAGCCTAATATGGAACACAAATGAATTATTTAGGGTATATTATTTCAAGGCTATAGCCTGCAAAAAATGCACTCGCAAATGCTTCACAATGTGACTCAATAGGCTGGTAAGGATGTACAGCTCTCAACATTTTAAACATCATTTTGTTGTATTACATTATTATAGTCTATAAATTGTGCATATAGGCTGACTTACTTAGAATTAAATACAAATGAAATGAAACATGACTTGGTGCCTTTTTGAATTCATTTTTAGAAACACGAGTTTGGCCAGTCTGTGGTTTCAGGCTCATGCGATGATGTCTGGAGAGCTGGTCAGCAGTTGCGAATATCCTCTCTACACCTACAGAGCCACTGGGGATGCTTAACACCCTTTTGCCCACTCTTGCCAGGCTGGGGAGAGATGCAGAGTTGTTTTTTATTTTTCTATAGGTAGGCCTAAAGGTTTTTAGGCAAAATAACCCAATCAAATCGGAAAGCTCCTTGAACGTAGGAATATGCCAGGCCTATTGGGCCAAAACCAATTATGGCCTATTTATATAGACAATTCAACAAAATGTTTTAAGATTTAAAAAAATTGTTGATAAGTGTTTCATTGTAGCAAAGTATTTATCTACCCACCTCGTTCGTTCCTTTTAGCATGTACACATGGGTATCCCGAAAGCATGCTATCTTTTTCAAATTCCACGACGATTCTCTTGCTCTTGGTCCTCCATCTTTGTAAGTCATCTTGATTTAAGCACCTGTGTTTTACCAGTTTCCTTCTGCAAATATTTAGTGAACTCCATGACAGTAGTTAAAGCAAGGAGCTATAGGAACACACAAGTAGACTAGAAATGCATGCTGGGGCAGGCACGCCCTGAGCTCGTGAAGTGAGCGCTACCGGAGTGAAAATTGGAGCGGGCGGGAAGGCAGATGCTCCAGCCTTTTGGGGATCTCGCTCCGCGCTCCAGTCAAACTGGGCACGCTCCAGCTTCGCTCACATACTCTGAGGACACAGTCAGAACCTTCTGTCCAACATACTGCTGCTGCCATCGAGGCGTTCTCTTTTTAGCATAGATTAAACACATCGATTTGCATTAGTATACACATTTAAACTCCCAATGCAAAGTTACAACTCTCTTTTCTATTTTCTGAGTTGTTACATACAACTGATCAGAATGCCAAAGTCAAGCTGGGAAAAAAACCATTTGTGGGGTGTGACGTTATATGGAGGACCCGACAAGCCAGCCTATTCCCTATAACTCCAACCAGAAATAACTTCTCAAATATAACTTCAAATTAAAACCAAATCATTTGCACTCATGACCACTGATTTCAATTCCAGTTTCAGCCAATTTACATGCAAATACTTTTAATTTATTGTTACAAACCAGATTGCAAGGTTGCTAGCCAACTAGCCTGCATAACTTTATATCTACCAGCCTGCTAATGTTACGTTATTACTGCGTGAGTTAGTTGCTATCAACACCTAGCTTAAAGCTACATTAAAGTAAACCAATGTTTTGGAAATGCATAACGCCATCTAACCAGTTATCAAATAATGTTATCTTAACCAGCAAGCCAGCCAGCCAAAGTTTATTTTAGCCATCTAGCCTAGCCGGCTAGCTAGCCTTACTAGCAAACCACCACAATCAACATATCTAAGTAGTAAGCTACTCTCTCTACTGAAATCCAAATTTACCCAGTTTCAATGATCTCCGTCGCTGCTGACTCTCACGATGTAACGGTAGGTCAGTAGGAAGCTAGAGAACAAATAGTCTAGTACAGGCAGGAACCCACAGAACACAACAAAAAAAAGCCAGCAGATATTAATTAGAGAAAGTGGAGACAGTTGAATTAGCTACCAAAGTCAAAGAAGAGCCAAGGAGAGGCCTTCAGAGGGAGAGGCTGTTTCACTGGCTGAGGAGAAGTCAACTAGCTAATCCAATGGCAATATAGTGAGGTAAATCCACATTGAAACCGGGTAAATTATCTCCATCGCTGCTGACGCTCACGATGTCACGGTAGGTCAGTAGGAAATAGAGGTTGCAGGCTTTACATTCACGCTCGGCACAGCACCTAGTTTGTCAGTCTCTTTCTGAATCCTGCCTTCCACTGGTTATACTAAGCCATCGAAGTCCTGGGGAGAAATAAGCACCGCATACAGTAGACGTGCACGGTTCCTATACCCCAATCCCCTTGCTTCAACCAAACCGTTTTTGGGCCACAAATGAGGCGTAACCCCATCCATGTGAGTATTACTGCACTATGTGGGTGTTACTGCACTATGTGGGTGTTACTGCGCTATGTGGGTGTTACTGCGCTATGTGGGTGTTACTGCGCTATGTGGGTGTTACTGCACTATGTGGGTGTTACTGCACGATCGACAAAAGACAAACTACTACAACGCTAATTTGCTCGCTCAACGACCGACACCAAGCACACAGGAGAAAAGCAGTTGCCGTTTTCTGCATTAATTTATATGGTTTCTTCTTCAGCTCCAACACTTTGTTTTGGAATGTAGTTACATGCTAGCATGGCTAGTAGCTAACGTTAGCCAGCCGGAACTAGCTAGGTAGAATCGGTTCTTCATATGACGTTGAGAAATAGTACATTGCTGGAAGTTCCAAAGAGATATGTTAATAAACATGTAAAAACGTTGGGTCAGATGTTGAGGTGGGAGCAATGTTTTATATCACAGATGTTGAGGTGGGGGCGATGTTTTATATCACAGAGATGTTGAGGTGGGAGCAATGTTTTATATCACAGAGATGTTGAGGTGGGAGCGATGCGATGTTTTATATCACAGAGATGTATGGTTACTGATTTGGCATGTAGAATCAATCATATCTGTGAGTTTTTGTGTGAAAGAATGGCCTGGATCTTTTCCTTAGTTTCTCTCCATAGACAGGACGGAGATGAAACAAGCATCTCTCTGTTAGCCAGCCCAGCCCGCTTTCTCTCAGCTGAGGAATGTAAGTCCACTATTTATTTTAAACAGTCCTACTGCGGGCTGTGGTTCTTCTCGTCTGTCTGTCATTCCACTGATGGGCCATACCTCTCCCATCAATCCCTCACTCAACCCCTGTATCACTCCGCCCAGAGACGGATTAGCTGGAAGTTCTTCATACAGAAGGCCTAGTTGTGGAGACTACAGTTATAATCTGTTTACCCCTAATCCACCGCTGGATCCAATGGGGATCTTGTTATTGTACACAACATATTATAACACCATCACCATTGAACATATTCAGTACCAGAATAGAAGACGGGCGTCCAGATCTGTCAGCGCAAATTTCGGAGCGTACACTACTGTAGAAAGTCATCAGTCAACACACTAGTCCTGGCTCCAGTACCAGTGGTTGCTCTATTAATAGGTTGTGGAGAAAACAACACCATTTAGACACTTGGATTACAAGAGTCTCAGTGCAGATCAATCAAATGTACCGAACTCCTTAGGGCAAATTTGGTGCATTTTTGCCTTTATGGTTGTGATGATAAAAAGACGACATACTGTTATGATTGATAGTGTTTTAGTTATACCCTGTGTAATCAAGGCATAATGAAGGTGTAATAGGCCAGGGTTGATTACATTCTAATCCCAACACTGTCTGCTGCTTTCCTGATGGAGTGTTTTGGGTCTGTAATCTGACAGCCATTGATGGCTTGACTTAGTTCTCACACAGTCTTAGAACTGCAGGTGGAAGTGGCTAGCTTAGTTACGGGATCGGGTTGACATTCGAGTCTGGCCTGTAGTCTGCTAGCTACACCAATGCCCGTCTCTGTGAACGTTTGTGTGTACTGTGCTTGTAGTTTTTGTTTAACTTGGCTCTTCTACTAGCCACATTTATGTATTTTCATAAAAGTTCGGAGGTTGAAGGGGCGATGATGTAGCTTGTCTCTGTTCTCATAGAGGCCATGAAATAGGTTTGGCTTTGTAATAACAGTCAAATGAGTACTAAGGAGGAATTGTTATTGTTATTTTACTGCTACTTTAATTATTTGTTACTTTATTTGTTTATTTTTCTTAACTGTATTGTTAGTTAAGGGTTTGTAAGTAAGCATTTCACTGTAAGGTATACATACACCTGTTGTATTCGGCACATGTAGCCTCTAGTGGTTCTAGTGGTTAGAGTGTTGGACTAGTAACCGGAAGGTTGCAAGTTCAAACCCCCGAGCTGACAAGGTACAAATCTGTCGTTCTGCCCCTGAACAGACAGTTAACCCACTGTTCCTAGGCCGTCATTGGAAAATAAGAATTTGTTCTTAACTGACTTGCCTAGTTAAATAAAGGTAAAATAAATAAAAATGTAACTTTTTTTTTTTTAAGTAGCACGGTTACGCTATGGTGTCCAACAAAGGGTTTGGAGTCATCCCTTGAAAATGATTCTGATCATTGAGTCTGTATAAGAAAGACGAGGTGGCAAACACATATCTTCACCGTGGTCTGGAGGGCCACACTGAAAAATAGTTCTTTTTTAAGCCCTTTGTTCTTCCCAATTTCATGATGTCCAATTGATAGTAATGATCTTGTCTCATTGCTGCAACTCCCCAATGAACTCAGGAGAGAAGGTCAAGGGCATGCGTCCTCCAAAACATGACCTGCCAAGCTGCACTGCTTCTTGACACACTGCTCATTTAACATGTAAGCCACCCGCACCAATGTGTCGAAGTAAACACCGTCCAACTGATGACGAGGTCAGCTTGCAGGCGCTCGGCCCACCACAAGGAGTCGCTAGAGCACGATGAGACAAGGACCCTCCGGGTGTGACAGCCTGGGTGACACCCTAAGTTACCTATCTTCTGTGTCAAAATTAGCAAAAAAATTGTCTTCTATTAATCGTTTTTTGAATTTTTGATACTCCTAGCTTTCATTTGGGTGATTCTTAGCAACCTGAAAGAGTGAAGAGACTGTATAAATGTAGGTCCAATATCATTTGTTTCAATTTGGTTTTAGTAATTTCTTAGGTCGTCATTGTAAGTAAGGATTTGTTCTTAACTGATTTGCCTAGTTAAATAAAAATGTCAATGTAGACTGAGGTTGTATCTCCCCCCCAAAAAACATGTTTGTTTGTTTGTTTACTCAAACCACCCGCGGGCCGCATTGAATGGGCTCGTGGGCCTTGAGACACATGATGTAGAGTAAAGATTTATTTACATCATTTGCACTGTCACATTTAGCAGATGGATGTCAAATGGCAAGACTTGTCCGTTTGAAATGATTCCGTTTAGAGTTATGAGTTGAGCGCTCCAGTTGAAATGTGAGCTGGCGTCTAGCCTGATATGATGTTCAGAAGTGATAGTGTTAGTAAAAGTGCACGTTACACCAGGAAATTGCACACTATACTAGTGTAGCCCGCTGTTCTGTGTGTTTAGCGTTAAGCTCTGTAACTAAATCTGGTGCTGGCCAGTCTGCTGTCTGAGTTAATGTTCCAATAGGGATTAGCAGAGAAAGGGAGCGTTACAGTACTCTAGGTGCCTGAGACTCAATCCCTCTATCAAATCAAATTGTATTAATCACATGTGCCGAATACAACAGGTGTAGGTAGACATTACAGTGAAATGCTTACTTACGAGCCCCGTAACCAACAATGCAGTTAAAAAAAAATATTAATTAGAAATCAAAGTAACAAGTTGTTAAAGAGCAGAAATAAATTAACAATAGACAGGGGGTACCGGTACAGAATCAATGTGCACCGGTTAGTTGAGGTAATATGTACATGTAGGTAGAGTTATTAATGTTTACAACAGAGAGTAGCAGCGGTGTAAGAGAGGGGGGGGTTGGCAATGAAAATCGTCTGGGTAGCCATTTGATTAGATGTTCAGGAGTCTTATGGCTTGGAGGTAGAAGCTGTTTAGAAGCCTCTTAGACCTAGACTTGGCACTCTGGTACCGCTTGCCGTGCGGTAGCAGAGAGAACAGTCTATGACTAGGGTGGCTGGAGTCGTTGACAATTTTTAGGGCCTTTCTCTGACACCGCCTGGTATAGAGGTCCTGGATGGCAAGAAGCTTGGCCCCAGTGATGTACTGGTCCGTTCGCACTACCCTCTGTAGTGCCTTGCGGTCGGAGGCTGAGATGTTGACATACCAGGCATTGATGCGATCGATGGTGCAGCTGTAGAACCTTTTGAGGATCTGCGGACCCATGCCAAATCTTTTCTGTCACATGAGGGGGAATAGGTTTTGTCGTGCCGTCTTCATGTCTATCTCGGTGTGCTTGGACCTTGTTAGTTTGTTGATGTGGACACCAAGGAACTTCAATCTCTCAACCTGCTCCACTGCAGCCCCATTGAGAATGGGGACGTCCTCTGTCCTCTTTTTCTTGTAGCTCACAATCATCTCCTTTGTCTCTGTCACATTCATCTGCGAATTCTCTGCTCCAACACTCCTTTTGGGGTATTATCAGCTCAGCTTTTATTCAAGGCCTAGTTCTATTGAGCACATGAACCATTAATTACAGTCAGAGAGGAAGGAGGGTCCAGAACTTATGTTTCTCTCCTACAGGGCAGTGCAGGCTAAACGATGGCTAGATTGAGTTACATGTGCCTGTCTGCTCACTGTAGCATAGTGTAGGATTCTCTCTCTCTCTTTCTCTCTCTCTCTATCCATCCTAGCCTTTGTCGAGTCCCCAACAACCGGATGTTCTGGTTTTCGGGGGAAATGGAAAGCGAGTCTGTGACGTGACTTCCCATTTTGGACGTTATCAAGGTGACACTCCATCTTAACTCCTCCACATTTTACTGGATTGGTTATAATTTTGTATTTTTTTTATTTTTATCTTAAACAGTATGTAAGGGAGTTTCAGGCATTTATTTTATGCCTACTACGTTAGGTTACCTCCATCCCACCCACTCTTTTCCCCTCTCGACCTTGGTTTCCCTATGGTTTGTTTAGCCAGGACATGCGATACATTGGGTGAACATACAAACTATTTTTAGCTGTCTGTTTGCATTTCAGTCAGAACTCCCTGATGTCTCTCTACCCCCACGTCTTATTATGGTATGCTAATGTGATTCCATTCTACGACGGAGGGCAATCTATAGCTGTTGAAATCTCATGTCATCACTGGACACTAAGATCAAATTGTATTTGTCACATGTGCCGAATACAATCAATCGGTGTAGACCTCACAGTGAAATGCTTACTTACAAGCCCGTAAACAAAAATGCTTAAAAAATGTAAAAAATAGAAAATAAACATATTCCAGTCTGATAGCAAAATAGTCCTTTGGCTTAGCATCTGCTTTGTCTGACCACTTTCTTATTCGCCAAGTCACTGGTGCTTCCTGCTTTAGTTTTTGCTTCTAAGCAGGAATTAGGAGGATAGAATTATGGTCAGATTTGCCAAATGGAGGGCGAGGGAGAGCTTTGTACGTGTCTCTGTGTGTGGAGTAAAGGTGGTATAGAATTATTGTTTTTCTTCTGGTTGCATATTTCACATGCTGGTAGAGATTTGGTAGAACGGATTTGAGTTTCCCTGCATTAAAGTCCCCAGCCGCTAGGAGCGCCGCCTCTGGATGGGCGTCTTGCTGTTTGCTTATGGCGGAATACAGCTCATTGAGTGCTGTCTTAGTGCCAGCATCGGTCTGCGGTGGTATATAGACAGCTACGAAAAATATAGATTGTTAACCTGTAGACCACACTACTTACCACAATACTTACCAAGAGTTATCATGAGATACTCTACCTCAGGTGAGCAAAACCTTGAGTCTTCCTTAGATATCTTGCGCCACCTGTTGTTTACAAATATACATAGGCCGCCACCCCTTGTCTTACCAGTGCTGTTCTATCCCGCCGATAAAGCTTAACCCGCCAACTGTATGTTAATCATGTCGTTGTTCAGCTACGACTCGGTGAAACATAAGATATTGCAGTTGTGATTGTAGTTTGTCAGTGTTTATTATCAATTTGATTGTACGTTGACTGATGGTAGAGTACACTCTCGGCGAAGGATCCTTACAAGGCACCCGGACGGTCGTCCACGATATCGCAGTCTTTTCCTCCTGCGAATGGTGGGGATGAGGGCCCTGTCGGGTGTAAATCCTTCCCATCCGACTCGTTGAAGAAAAATTATTCGTCCAGTACGGGGTGAGTAATCGCTGTCCTGATGTCTAGAAGGTCTTTTTGGTCATAAGACACAGTGGCAGAAACATTATGTTCAAAACCAGTTACATATAACGTGAAAAAACATTCACAGTTGGTTACAGGATTGTAAAAACTGCAGCCATCTCCTTCGGCGCCATTATCAAGATCAGGTCACCCACATGGCATTGGCTTGCATGTTATAGATAGGCCTATACACAGTATGTGTTTGTTTTGTCAGGCTATTCTCTGTTTCTTATGAGAGGAGGAATGAGGCCTGTACTACACAAAGCACAAATATTACATTTCAAAGGGCAGGGTTAAGATGGCAGATGAACGCTGTGGGTAAAATATACCCTGTCCAAAAACAGTCTTCATCGGATTCTCATGTTTCACAGTCGGTTGTATGGGAAGTTATCTTTCTAAACCAGTAACATTGTTAAAACCTTATGCCCTATATTTGAAATAACTTATTTTACTCATTAGGCAACACACTATTTATTAGGAATAATTTAGGCATTGTTGTGACGGATTGATAGTTCAGTGAGTAAACTAACCACAGTTTTTCAGGTCAAGCTATCAGCGGGAATCAGGTTACGTTCCATGATTGTCCCGGCTTTTCCCAGTAAACCATTATGCGAGACTCACTCACAGGGTACCTCAATCTGTATTGGGTTGTGTGGATTTGGCACCAGAACAGTGGCATGATTTAGAGAACGCATTCTTTCATTTTGTTTTTGAGATTTATATTTTCGGGTCAATTATTAGAGTGTATTGCAGCAACCACAAGGGCTATTTTGAGTGTTCCTGACTCTGGGCCAATCAGAGCTGTTATTATTGGGAGACAGAGCAGTTCCTTTGGGTCTGGATAATTTTTCAGAGCTCTTTGATGTCACCTTAAACATCTATATTCTGCCCAGTCAATCTTCTTTATAGACATTAAGTCTTGCTTGGGTTTTTCTAATTTTCACATTCAACCTCAGTCTGTTATTGCACATACTGTTCTTGTTGCGCTGAAGTTGTAAACTATTTTAATGTTTATTTCAGATTAACAGGAACAACGTGAACTTGACTCAAATTCTACTTTGTTTGACATAGAGCTGAGCTCTCACCAGAATCCCGGTCCAGAGAAAATAAATAAAACCCACCAAGCGCTCCCTCTGGTATTTCAAGGAACCATTAAGATGGTTTGTGTAGCAGAGGCCAAACGATATACATTCAAATGTTAACGGTTTATTAATAATGTTTCCCTCCGTTATCTCCGGTGTTAACATGTTCATTAATCTCTTCGGGTTTATATGGATATTTCCACGAAGAATGAGAGTTTTGAAATGGAACACATCACAAGTCCTTATACAGACACTGTGTCATATTGAACTAATATAGGGCTTTTGGCCTTCCTCTCTCTGTGTCTACATGGGAAAGCTCAGTAGTGCTCTGCAGGGTTTATTCAGTTAGAGAGCACAATGGTTATTGTCCTCTCTATTGATGCCAGTTATCAGGGTCTGGATGGATTCGTGTGAATGCTGTATTATCAGCCTGTGATTTGTGTTGCGCTATGGAGGGGACCAGGGACAGGGGGAGATGAAGTGCGGTATAGAGAGGTACAAAGGCAGAGGACGAGAGCACCATATGGGGAAGATGATTCATTGCGATTGGAAGCGCAGCGGGGAGACGGTAAGCACGTCCAGATTGTTGTTAGATTTAGGTCATGTGGTTTGTGATTGTGGCCTTGTTAAATAATGTGTGGTTACGTTTCTACCCGATTCAGATACTAATGGACACCAACAGTACGTCAACACACCCCATGAAACACACCATCTACAAGTGGGTCTTTAGTAGTGAAAGGGGGGAGAATCGATACAGTAGCGCTATATACTGTATAAAAGAAATATGCTAGGTATCTAGCGCCAGTCGGCTGTACCTGTGCCAAAACTCTGGTGTTTCTCCTATCTTTATCCATCTTCTTTTTAAAGGGTGAGCCAACATGATTTGAGCGCTTTTATTTCCATGACTGATTAACACTCATTTTCTCAATGGCTCTCACTTGTCCCTCTGTAGCAGGCACGGTGAGCACTATGTTTGGAGCATCAAATCGCAATAATATTGCAATATCGAATCGCAATGCATATAGTATCGTGAGAATCGCAATACATATCATATCGGCACCTAAGTATTGTGATATCGTATTGTGAGGTCCCTGGCAAGTCCCTGCTCTAGTCATTAGGTCTGCATCAGTGATATTTACACTCCTCATTTACCTAGCATTTACCTAGCGTGGTCTGGTCTCCCTCCATGAAACCCACAGTTTACGATTTGAAGATTCCCGTCACTGTGGGGTTAGGTGGTGTGAATATTCCTAGTGCTCTCTAGATTAAACTGAAATACATAATGGTCGGAGAAAATGTTTTTCCATTTTTTTTTTCCATATTCCATCAGATACCACAGTGTCCTCTTTTCATACTTCCCCATATTTCACTGTTTTAACGTAGGTTTCAGTCTCCTTGTGAGTGACCCTGTGAATCCAGTGATGACCCAGTCCATATTTGATATCAATAGAACCAGACTGCCTTGAGGTCCCGCACTCCTCATTAAAGGAGAACCTAATAATGTACTGTATTTCATTATGATTTCCCCCCAAATCCTAACCATCCCTTAAAATGGCAGGAGGGAATGTGCAGCAGAAGGTTGAGTGAGAGCAGACGTTTTAAAACGGGCCAGATTACTGAGCCAGAAACACATCAACGCGTCCACTCAGTGTCTGATGATGAATGACAGATGGAGTGGAAATGGCAGTCGGTCAATCATAATGGAAAAATAGACTTAATAATAAGGTACTGTGTTGGAAATGAAGGGGTTAATGTGACGACTGGGTGTGACAACCTGAATTACATCAATTAATCCAGATTCACACATCTTTAGGTCTTCTGATCTACAATATGCATAGTTAAATAAAACTATGGGTTTCGTAGCAATGCAATATATCAGCCCAGATTACATCTGTTTGGTCAGTGAGTCTGAGTATTCAGTAGTTGGGCAGCTGTTTCCAGTCTACCCTGATGGCATGGCAAAAGAAAGAAACGAGATCTATGGATCCAGTAACATCACTCCGTTTTGATATATTTCATTCCCCTGCTTTTGCTTTTTTGGTTGTTGAAAAATGTAAAACGTTTAAGATCAAATCATTGGCCACGAAGACAAACAAGATGGCAGGACGACAGGAATGTCTGCTCTGGAGAAATCGGTTGGTCTGTGATCTTATTCTGGGTTTGAACAATTTAGAACAGTTGACTTTGATTACGACTCACGCTACCAACCACCACACAATGCTACATTTAACCTGAACTGAAAGTTGTCAGCCAACTCATTTAGGGCCGGCAGGTAGCCTAGTGGTTAGAGCGCTGGGCCAGTAACTGAAAGGTTGCTAGGTCGAATCCCCGAGCTGACAAGGTACAAATCTGTCATTCTGCCCCTGAACAAGGTAGGGTGTCATTGAAAATAATATTTTTTTTGTTCTTAACTGATTTGCCTAGTAAATTATAAAAAATAAAATAAAAATCGTAATGGAATTAACCTTGTTTCTACTATGTATAAATGTAATCTTATTGGTAGAATATGTTACAAATAGGGAGGTTCAGGACTCTCGTGAGACATCATAGTAAAATGGAGGGATGTATTGCAAAAGGAAATAGCAAAATGTTTGGACACCTACTCATTCCAGGATTTTTCTTTATTATTACTAAATAATAGTGATGGCATCAAAACTATGAATAACACATATGGAATCATGTAGTAACCAAAAAAGTGTTAAACATATAAAAATGTGTTTGAAATTTGAAATTCTTCAAAGTAGCCACCATTTTCCTTTGACAGCTTTTCACTCTTAGCATTCTCTCAACCAGCTTCATGAGGTGGATACACCTACCTTGGATACATTTCAATTAACATGTGTGCCTTGTTAAAAGGAGTTTGAACCAATCAGTTGTGCTATGACAAGGTAGGTAGAATTATGGCAAGAACAGCTCAAATAAGCAAAGAGAAACGACAGTCTGACCTTAAAGTAATCTGGAAAATGTAAAGAACTTTGTAAGTTTCTTCAAGTGCAGTCGCAAAAACCATCAAGCGCTATGATAACTGGCTCTCATGAGGACCGCCACATGAAATGAAGACCCAGTTCATTAGAGTTACCAGCTTCAGAAATTGCAGGCCAAATAAATGCTTCAGAGTTTCGTAACAGACACATCTCAACATCAACTGTTCAAAGGAGACTGCGTGAATCAGGCCTTCATGGTTGAATTGCTGCAAAGAAATCACTACTGAAGGACACCAATAAGAAGAGACTTGATTGGGCCAAGAAACAGGAGCAATGGACTTTAGACTGGTGGAAATCTGTCCTTTTTGGTCTGTTGAATGGGTGGGGGTTCTTTGCTGGTGACACTGATTTTATTTAGAATTCAAGGCACACTTAACCAGCATGGCTACCACAGCATTCTGCAGCAACATGCCATTCCATCTGGTTTGTGCTTAGTGGGACTATCATTTGTTTTCAACAGGACAATGACCCAACACACCTCCAGGTTGTAAGGGCTAGTTGACCAAGAAGGAGAGGGATGGAGTGCTGCATCAGATGGCCTGGCCTCCACAATCACCCAACCTCAACCCAATTAAGATGGTTTGGGATGAGTTGGACTGCAGAGTGAAGGAAAAGCAGCCAACAAGTGCTCAGAATATGTGGGAACTCCTTCAAGACTGTTGGAAAGGCATTCCAGGTGAAGCTGATTGAATGCCAAGAATGTGCAAAGTTGTCATCAAGGCAAAGGGTGGCCACTTTGAATAATCTAAAATATATTTTAATTTGTTTAACACTTTTTAGGTTACTACATGATTCCACATTAGTTATTTCATAGCTTTGATGTCTTCACTAATTCTATGATGTAGAAAATAGTAAAAATAAAGAAAAACCCTTATGACATTTGTTGTTGAGTGTGGCACATGGTAATCAAGTAATTACTATCATTAATTTATTCCTTTTATATCACCGCTCTGCATTGGCATTTTGTTTCTGGACAGAGTAGAGCATTCAGTATTCAGTCTGTAGTACTTGTCCTGCTTTTGGAATGTTTTGTTTGTTGTCATGGCATTAGTTGTGAGAGTGCCAGTCTTGGGCCAGAAGGCAGTGTCCTGACTTTCAGCAGCAGTGTGATTACAGGAGGAGATGGCTGGAATGAGACCATGACAACCCAGCCGTAGACGGGGGCAAGAGCCTGCTAGACCATGACAACCAAGCCCTAGATGGGGACAATAGCTCGTCTCTGTTCAAGTGGCTGTTTTCTTCAAAATGAAAGAACACTTGCTTTTCATTCCCCCCCTCTCTTCTTTTATATCGTCCTCTACTGTACCTCTGCTCTCTCCTGCCCAGACACTTCCCTTCTCTCTCTCCTCTATTCTATTTTCTTTTCATGCTCCCGTGTTCTTTCCCACTCAGTCTTGTGCAGGCTGAAACCAGTGTGCAGCTATAAAAGGCAAGACACCACCTGCACCTCAGCTCTCTACTACACCATGTTCTTTCTGGGCCATTTGTCCTGCTTGTACTGGCCCAGCAGATTGTGGTTTAGCTGAACCGCGCACGATCAAGGAATGCTGCCTCCACGGATTCATCCCAGTGATTCTACAAGGCAGAGGGTTCAGGGCTTTTATAGGGACATTCTGAGGCTGTTGCCTTTTTAAAATGCATTTATTTAACCTTTGTTTGACCTTTTATTTAACTAGGCAAGTCTTGACTCCACACAGTAACTAGATCAATTCTTATTTCAGTTTGTTAACATTGCTTTACAATCTGATTAACTCTGTTTTGAACCCAGTGGACATTTTACAACAGCCACGTGTTGTTCAGGTGTTGCAGCATATCGTTTGCCATTTGAGAGAATCTGGTTGTCTGTCCCAGACTGCATTGTCTTTAGC
Organism: Oncorhynchus mykiss; assembly: GCF_013265735.2. NCBI lineage: Eukaryota > Metazoa > Chordata > Actinopteri > Salmoniformes > Salmonidae > Oncorhynchus > Oncorhynchus mykiss. The sequence goes on from NC_048569.1 coordinate 38,531,139, forward strand.
AGGCAGATAAGAGGCTAATAGTAACAACCCCATACAAGGCCTTTCTCTGCGTGGCCCTCAGACGTCACATCCATTTCACAAGCACTCTCAACCACACTCACTTCCTCGGGCCTGACTCCTCAGAAATGCTACAACCACAAACACTCTGCCTCACTCCTTTTAATAGGCATTTCTTGAAGACACACTGGTACTCAGAGCTTTGGGTGAAGCAGAATTTGCTCAATAATGAAGATGCTTATCGCAACGATTTTCTCAATCGGGTTAGTTACTTCAGACTATCTCTTTCTGCCTAATTGGATTGGAATAGGTAGAAATGGGAGTTGGGTATACCAAGCCTGTTGACTGAGTTAGTACACAAGATAAAAATGTATTGTAATAACAATGTTTGGAACAAATCGACCAAATCAGTTTACCTAAAACATCCATGTGAGAGTTATTTAATATTCACCCATTTTGACCGTTTAGACTATATTGTACCAAGAACGTTTCTGGGAGTAGTTCTAGAGCAATGAATCAAGGAACACTGACACATCTGAAACTGCTGCTCTTTGTCTTTGTAAGCGACTTTCTTCTCCACATCAGAGAACTCCCGACGCTCCACACATCTTCCTCACTGTCCCTCCCATCCCCTTGTCATCTGGTTATGAGAATAAGAATGAATCTACTGCTGGTATCTATTCCATTATTGTTATATCCTGCTTTACTTATCAAACAATTAGCCTCGTAACCATACGGTGATTTATCAGTCAACTTTTTAATCCGCGCACTTTTATTCGACCTGAATTAGATTTGTGTGACTGTGTTGCCGTTATTTGATTGTTTGATTACAAGGGCTACGTTTCTTGTAAAAGGCAGATGGGAGGCACATGGAAGCAATTTGTGGCGGGTTATTGAAAAGAAGGCAAAGCCGCTCCTGGCTTACTCTCTCTGTGTGGTGAGTCACAGTGGTGGAGATGAAGAGATACCACTCCTGGCTTACTCTCTCTGTGTGGCGAGTCACAGTGGTGGAGATGAAGAGATACCGCTCCTGGCTTACTCTCTCTGTGTGGTGGAGATGAAGAGATACCGCTCCTGGCTTACTCTCTCTGTGTGGTGGAGATGAAGAGATACCGCTCCTGGCTTACTCTCTCTGTGTGGCGAGTCACAGTGGTGGAGATAGAGGAGCGGTATCTCTTTCTCACTTCATCCATCTTCATTTAGAACTCTCAATTAGCACCATTTTGTGAAGACTGTGTCAGAAAACCACAGTCTAATAGATGTCCCTTTTTTCCTCTGTGAAAGGGCCACTACTCTCAGTGAATGCCAGAGAGTACTCCTAGTGAGAACGCAAAAAGACGGCATGTCGTTTCGTCACGTGTTCATGAGATGAGAGGGACGAGCGTTTCCACTGGTTAAGTTGGTACCTCATCTGTCATTGATTCCAACCGCTAACTACTCACCAATCCTGGCCAGGTGGCCCTGTTCTGTGGCATGAGCTGGTGTGCTTGTTCATCTGTAAACGGAAACGCTCAGAACTCTCGTGTCATCCTGGTGGAACAGTCATTCATTATCAGTGTTCGGACAGCCCTACACCAGCAACCACAGCATGCATTATGTGGTTAGGTCACATTCTAAGAAGAGGAAAGATATTTTGTCCATTGGGGCAGCTGCCACTTTCTCATCTGCCGAACAAATGTAATGAGTCATTTTCTGGTGGTGCTTCTGAAACCAAATGTTGTATTTTGTGTTCTCGTTTGGTAGAGGAGGAATGGTGGTCTGTTAAAATAATACGCTTTTACCAATAGGATCTTACATGGCAAGGCAGATTTATTTAGCCACTCGTCATATGAACTCATAATGGGATTGTGTTTTGAGTGAGCGATAACGTGTGCTGTGCAGTAGTTTCTGTACTGTAGAGTTGAATGGTGCACACACAGTTGAGGTTGTGTGGCTGTCTGTTCTCCGTCACCTTTAGTGTCTGGGCTCTTTCTAGTTGTATGATATTTACAGAGAGAGGAGATGCTAGGGATTCTTAGCCTGGTATGTATTGGTTTTGTGTGTGTGAGAGAGGCCGTGTTTGCTAGAGGGATGGCAAGCTGATGAAGTGTTCTGTTCTCTGCCATTTATTTTAAGAGTAAACTGCACAGACGGTATACTTTTATCAGAGCTTTACAAGGAAAGATGAAGGGAACAGCCTCTTAAAAGGACTGTGTCTGGAGATGATCAGGGTTTGGCGTCTCTTACCAAATATAGACTATATGGTATGTAGCATTGTCTTCCTTTATGTGGGATTCTAGATGGCTAAAGGGTAAGGCTGTTCCAAACTGAGAAATTTGACCCCTGCCTGTGCACCTCACATGTGGCTGTTCTACTCAAGCACATACTCAGACGCACGCATGCCCATTCCTTCTAACCCACCCACTGGAATCCTGAGTCCTGCTGAGTGCTTAGACTGGGCTGTGCTCCCTCCCATAACCTTGTTGTTGACTCTGTCATTGACCCCCAGGGCAGCGGAGGCGGATGAGAGGAGGCTGATTTGTGTGGGTCAGACTGAGAACTAGCTGCTTCTCTTCTGGTCTTGGGAATGGAGCCTGGAGGACTAGCTGTTCCCCAGGGGGTGCTCAGACTCACATTTAATGGCGTTTGTATGGTAGTTACCATCCCTCAGATTGGCCAGCAGTTAAACCCCAGAGAGCAGCTTAAGTAGTTTCACTTAGTCCTCAAGAGAAATGAGGCGAGGCTGTGTGAGTGTACTGGACTACTGTGTTGTGTACGTTCATGAATGTGTAAATGTGTGCCTGTACCTAACAGTATAATATGCCTGTGAATGTATGGTATGCATGCATACAGTATGCCTGACCTATGCCTCCTGTACTTCCCGCAGGCCTTTTGCATTCTGATCTCCTTGAAACAAGGAACATGTGTCAGCATGGACCCTACTGTCATTGGGTCTCCCTCTCTCATACTGTGAGGTCTCAGTGAACAAAGACCGGCTGTCCTCTTGCCCTTACTCTCTCTCTCGCTCTCTCGCTCTCCCTCCCTCCCTATAATGAAGCCTACACAATAGCATTCCTGACTTCCAGGCAGTACAGTATGCTCTTGATTCTTTTGTCTACCTACTAAGGTTATTTAACTTCCTGGATGGGAGGGATTCCTGGGCAACAGGTCCTTACATAGTCATGCTACTTCCTCTGCAGGCTTTATGCTGCCTCTCACACAATGCTGTGAATGGAGTGAATAAGAACTTCATTGACAGCCAAAGCAGTCTCTCCTCTGGCTGAGTAATCACGAATGTGACTCCGACTCGGTGATGAGGTGGCCGAGAAACGGCTGCTGAGAGACATTCTTCATCTTTGGGGACGTTTTGAAGTCATTTTTTGTTGCTGAATGTTGTGATGTAACCACAGATTGAAGTCTAGCCCATCCATGTATTATGGTCCAACGTGTACTGTACCTTTTTTAATAATAGGTCTGACAAAGACCGAAATGAGGTCCACCCTCTATAAAATGTTGCTTCTCTGTCTCGTCACACTTCAGCATAATGGCCTGCAGGTCTCCTACAAAATCAGCACACTAGCCACGGGGCAAAAACTGGTTGAATCAACATTGTTTTCACGTCATTTCATTAAAAAGTTTCAGCGTGATGACTTTGAATCAATGTGGAAAACGGATTTGAATTTGCAAAGAGTCATCAAGGTAAGGGGATTTCATCCAACCTTTACCTCAATCCAATGTCATGGGGACATGTTGAATTCACGTCCGTTGAGAACTCTGCCAAATTATAATTAAATAAATAGACGTTGAACAGTGTCACGCCAATATGTCTAGCGTGTTAAATAATGCTTATGTGTGTGTTTTTAAACCACATGCATTTAGACCCCTTTAACAAATTGTGAGTTCTGGGGAGGATCCTTACATAATAAAGCTGTCCAGGTTATTTTATGAATGTAGGCGGCCCTGAGCGCTGTTTGTTCCTATGCAATGACTCCACAGGTGTTGTTTGCAGGGGGTGACTCTTGAGTTATTGACGAGGTGAACGCCAGGCAGGCTTGTGTAATCTCCTGGCGCAACACCTGGGAGAGAGTCATCCCCCGCAGTCATGGTTTCATCAAGCAGTTTCCTGTCAGGTCATATCCTGTGCTACTGTGTTTAGCGCCAGCATACATCTCCAGGCTGGCTGGCCGCCTGGCTTGGTGGAAGGGGAAATGTGACGCACAGGACCCCACCTGCTGCCTGGGAAAAAGACTGGCATTATGGGAGTCAGACAAACCAGGGCGGTAGGTTACTCATGTGGGTTTACTGTGTATTAGGGTGTAATGGATGTCATTGCAAAGGGAATGAAAAGATTAAAGCTGCATCACAAAAAGTGTTGCTTTTTCCCCAGTTTTGACAGCTTATAGTTTGAGTTCTTTACGGTTTACTAGAAGTCGAACGCTAAGACTCTTAGGCTACTGTATATAGGGTTGTGATGGTCATGGAATTTTGGATGACTGTAATTGGCCAGCCAAATGACCATGGTCACTGTGATAACCGTTTAATATATTTCTATTTTTAATTGACGTTGATTTTCTCCTCTGCTCCTGACTTCATGTGCTGCTATAGAAATAGAATGAGAACGGGCGTTCAAGTCAATACCATATCATAGATGGACTGGCGGCAATTGCGAGGAGCAAAGCAGGAAGTAAGAGCAGGCTGTGATTTGTTGATTCAACTCAACAGGATTTACAAAAAATACATTTGATTGCATGAGCCACATCAGTTAAATGAACATTCAAAATTACTATCAATTATTGCATCACCATCCCAGGCAGCCATTGCGAGTGGCAGCCATTGCGAGTTTACCCATGCCTTTCCCAAATTTACCAAGTTTATCACATTGACACACGAATGCCTGGAGGTCCTGTCTTCAGTCAGCGGTTTGTAAAAAATGTTTTTTTATTAAAACCAAAATATTTCCAACATGGTCTCCATCCATAACCTCCAGTTCCACGGTTCTTCTGGAATTGTATGAACTGTATAACTTTTTTTATATAGAAAGTGTTTCAAATCTCTTTAATAGTTTCCCACAACCCCTCATAAATAACATGAATCTAATGTGACATGAGGCTATTAGAGCTGGCATCTTACACTTTCATAGATAAACAGACCGAAACGAGGATCTACAGTACCTGTTTCTATCCCCCCCAGCCTTTCCTCTCCTCCACAACAGAGAAGACCAGGCAGTCAGCGAGTTCATTACTGGAGCTCTGATAAGATCACATCCTTCCTCTAAGAGCAACGACCCTCATCGTTTCTCGGGCCCTACATCAACCTCTCAAAGATGACCTGAGCAGGCAAACGATAGTCATTTACACTCTCTTTCTCAGTACATAGCAGACACATCGAGGATCTAGTAGATTAAAGTTTACCAATCCAAGTGGGTTAGTTACTAGTGGAATGTGTTCTACTTCGATGTATTAGTTACTAGTGGAATGTGTTCTACTTCGATACATTAGTTACTAGTGGAATGTGTTCTACTTCAATGTATTATTTACTTGTGGAATGTGTTCTACTTCGATGTATTAGTTACTAGTGGAATGTGTTCTACTTCGATACATTAGTTACTAGTGGAATGTGTTCTACTTCGATACATTAGTTACTAGTGGAATGTGTTCTACTTAGATACATTAGTTACTAGTGGAATGTGTTCTACTTCGATGTATTAGTTACTAGTGGAATGTGTTCTACTTCGATGTATTAGTTACTAGTGGAATGTGTTCTACTTCGATACATTAGTTACTAGTGGAATGTGTTCTACTTCGATACATTAGTTACTAGTGGAATGTGTTCTACTTCGATACATTAGTTACTAGTGGAATGTGTTATACTTCGATACACTGTTTGATTTAAGTCAGAGGCATGCATGCCACCTAGACCGTAAAATCATTAGATGTCCGGACGTCTTTTAAGTTGGGAGAGATACAGTGCCTTGCGAAAGTATTCGGCCCCCTTGAACTTTGCGACCTTTTGCCACATTTCAGGCTTCAAACATAAAGATATAAAACTGTATTTTCTGGTGAAGAATCAACAACAAGTGGGACACAATCATGAAGTGGAACAACATTTATTGGATATTTCAAACTTTTTTAACAAATCAAAAACTGAAAAATTGGGCGTGCAAAATTATTCAGCCCCCTTAAGTTAATACTTTGTAGCGCCACCTTTTGCTGCGATTACAGCTGTAAGTCGCTTGGGGTATGTCTCTATCAGTTTTGCACATCGAGAGACTGAAATGTTTTCTCATTCCTCCTTGCAAAACAGCTCGAGCTCAGTGAGGTTGGATGGAGAGCATTTGTGAACAGCAGTTTTCAGTTCTTTCCACAGATTCTCGATTGGATTCAGGTCTGGACTTTGACTTGGCCATTCTAACACCTGGATATGTTTATTTTTTAACCATTCCATTGTAGATTTTGCTTTATGTTTTGGATCATTGTCTTGTTGGAAGACAAATCTCCATCCCAGTCTCAGGTCTTTTGCAGACTCCATCAGGTTTTCTTCCAGAATGGTCCTGTATTTGGCTCCATCCATATTCCCAGCAATTTTAACCATCTTCCCTGTCCCTGCTGAAGAAAAGCAGGCCCAAACCATGATGCTGCCACCACCATGTTTGACAGTGGGGATGGTATGTTCAGGGTGATGAGCTGTGTTGCTTTTACGCCAAACATAACGTTTTGCATTGTTGCCAAAAAGATTTTGGTTTCATCTGACCAGAGCACCTTCTTCCACATGTTTGGTGTGTCTCCCAGGTGGCTTGTGGCAAACTTTAAACGACACTTGTTATGGATATCTTTAAGAAATGGCTTTCTTCTTGCCACTCTTCCATAAAGGCCAGATTTGTGCAATATACAACTGATTGTTGTCCTATGGACAGAGTCTCCCACCTCAGCTGTAGATCTCTGCAGTTCATCCAGAGTGATCATGGGCCTCTTGGCTGCATCTCTGATCAGTCTTCTCCTTGTATGAGCTGAAAGTTTAGAGGGACGGCCAGGTCTTGGTAGATTTGCAGTGGTCTGATACTCCTTCCATTTCAATATTATCGCTTGCACAGTGCTCCTTGGGATGTTTAAAGCTTGGGAAATCTTTTTGTATCCAAATCCGGCTTTAAACTTCTTCACAACAGTATCTCGGACCTGCCTGGTGTGTTCCTTGTTCTTCATGATGCTCTCTGCGCTTTTAACGGACCTCTGAGACCATCACAGTGCAGGTGCATTTATACGGAGACTTGATTACACACAGGTCGATTTGTATTTATCATTAGTCATTTAGGTCAACATTGGATCATTCAGAGATCCTCACTGAACTTCTGGAGAGAGTTTGCTGCACTGAAAGTAAAGGGGCTGAATAATTTTGCACGCCCAATTTTTCAGTTTTTGATTTGTTAAAAAAGTTTGAAATATCCAATAAATGTCGTTCCACTTCATGATTGTGTCTCACTTGTTGTTGATTCTTCACAAAAAATACAGTTTTATATCTTTATGTTTGAAGCCTGAAATGTGGCTAAAGGTCGCAAAGTTCAAGGGGGCCGAATACTTTCGCAAGGCACTGTATAAGGACATGCTTCCATCCTTCTCGGATCAAACAGGCCAGCACACACAGCATGTGTAGAGGGCCTGTCTGTCTGTCTGCACAGGGCATGTGTAGAGGGCCTGCCTGTCTGTCTGCACAGGGCATGCGTAGAGAGCCAGCCTGTCTGTCTGCACAGGGCATGTGTAGAGGGCCTGCCTGTCTGTCTGCACAGGGCATGCGTAGAGAGCCAGCCTGTCTGTCTGTACAGGGCATGTGTAGAGAGCCTGCCTGTCTGTCTGTACAGGGCATGTGTAGAGAGCCAGCCTGTCTGTCTGTACAGGGCATGTGTAGAGAGCCAGCCTGTCTGTCTGTACAGGGCATGTGTAGAGAGCCAGCCTGTCTGTCTGTACAGGGCATGTGTAGAGAGCCAGCCTGTCTGTCTGTACAGGGCATGTGTAGAGAGCCAGCCTGTCTGTCTGTCTGTACAGGGCATGTGTAGAGGGCCTGCCTGTCTGTCTGTACAGGACATGTGTAGAGAGCCAGCCTGTCTGTCTGTACAGGGCATGTGTAGGGGGCCTGCCTGTACAGGGCATGTGTAGGGGGCCTGCCTGTCTGTACACACACAATTGTAGTGCCCTGTCTGTTTCTCTGTCCCTGGAGTGTTTGCCTGGTCTATTCTGGGCCCAGCTGATAAGTGGCCAGTGTTGTAAAGAGAGAGAGAATGTCTGTTTTATGTAACCAAGGTTAGATAAGACACCATAGGGACCGAACACAATGCTATATGAAATAATACAGCAGGATTTTATTGCGTAGTTTCATAATTTCATGGCAATCATTTCCTGTTTTGATGTTGCTTTTCAGGCATGATCAGGCCTCACCCTTTTCGTCTGATTTTCTGTGATAAGAGAGCTGAACAAATAGAGTTGAATGGAACGTTTGAGATGAATTTATGCGTACTGTTTGTTTTAAGAAAGTTGTTCTAAGGCGCATAAATAAAAAGACTGATACAGATTAGATGTCTTCGGAGTCACTGGGAGTCTGTCTGTGTATTCTACCCTCCAGTGCGTGGAGGTTAAATACACTAAGCTATGCTCAATATATCACGGAATTCCCTAGTCCTGACTCCTGGGATTCTCTACTGTTTATTATCCTGTTACAGTAAATGAATGCATGCGTGTATGTTTATTTTACTTCCGTTTCATCGTGTACGTCTGGTTCTGTGTGTCTTCACAGCTGACCGATGGGGGCAAGGCAGCCAAAGCCAGAATGAGTGTGGGAGATGTAGTTCTGTCGATCGACGGCATCGCCACCAACAGCATGAACCACCTGGAGGCCCAGAACAAGATCAAAGCCTGCACAGACGACCTCAACCTCACCCTGCAGAAGTAAGAGGCTGCGCGCGCGCACACACACACACACACACCTTATCGTTCACTTAAGAATGAACTGCTATTTAACAGCAGTGCAAGTTCAGCACAGAGAACGGAGTGCTGCGCCAGCCTGCTGTTTCACTCCTTCCCCTGGGTTTTGCTGTACTGTGTACTCTCCTAGTTTATATAAGATCACGGTAAGTGCTGTAGCGTGTCTTATTTTGAGCTTCGCAGAGTTTGCATGCGACTTTGTTGATTCTGTCTGAAACTCTGTATTTAAGGCACATTTCAGGGACTTGTAAAATACGATTATGTGAATGCTTTACGGTAAAAACCTGACTAGTTATCCCTCACTGGGCCATTTAGCGAAATGGAACACCACATACATTAAGCAGTAACCGGTCATTACCATGTCAGAGGAGAACTTGGACCATGTCCCATGTGTGTTTATTTCTCTATCCACCAAATAAACAAATATAGTCTTCCATGGTTGAGAGATGATTTGAACCTGCTGGTACTTTAAACGCTCCCTGAGGTTGGTTGGGTTTGCCTGCTCTGTTTATGCATTACGTACGTGCCCTGTCATTGTCCCCGAGGCCCTCTCAAGAATGCAGGGATGTCATGACGACGCTGTTGAGATTCAGTACTCGGGCATGTTTTAGCTTACGCGTTATGTATCCCTTTGTTTATGTGTCTCTCGACAAGCACACTATAACCTGATGCTGTGTGTGTGAAGTACTACAGCTGGAAACACGCAGTGTGTGATTTACTCCGTCTTAAACACACTCAGTGGGTGACGAGGTTAGGCCAGATCAATTGAGTGGCCCTGGATGGAGATAAAGATGGACACTGTTGTCCCAATGACAATTAGGGGCATTCATCAGAACAAGGTCAAAGGTGTCTCTGAAAATATTCGTATACATTTTTATTTATAAGAATCCATTTGGGGGAAAAAAGCAAACCTGCGGAACAGGAAGTGGGAGTACACCCCTGACCTTTGACCCTGGTAGGAGGCAGTCATGGAAGGCCAGGATAAGTTTAAATCGGGCTTATAGACTACCTCTCATTGAATAGCTCAATGGCTTTGCATGGGGGTAGTGTACAATGGAGGGCAAGCGCCATGGCAAATGTTCCCTCGATAAGGACAAATGTACGGTATGTGCATTTAGGACATGGTGGATCTGATTCAGTCAAATCAAGCAGAGGGAACAGAGAGACATGTCTGAACTTTATGCCGTCACAGTGGAATTCCTCATCAAGGTTTCACACACGCTTTTCATGGCTGTCAAGCTGTTTTGGCGGGAAACCTGCGGAAGCCATCAGATCAGACAGATGTCTGTTGTCAAAGACCTTGGGCTTTAGAGGTCCCTTTGTGGTACTTCAGCACTGTTCTAGCTGTCACCGCAGCAACCCACCTAGAACATGACTGCACTGGGCCATGCGTTCTGAGGAGTGACACAGTCGATAATTGTCAGAAAGCACAGCGCTGCCAAGGCTGGCTCTGCCCGGGTTAAATTGATCCCCCTGTGAGGAAAGCTTCTAATGAAAGCTCATAAAATACCCGCTACTATGATCCAACCTCCAAAGGAAGCAGGGAATACTAGACACAGCATCGGTTTAGTGTACATTTGAATACATTCTCTGTAGAGCTGTAACAGCAGTTCAGTGCTGCTTAAACAGTTTTCCATCTCCATTTGCAAGGAGGCCAATGGATACCTTGTAATCCCCCATTACAATACTATTCCTTATAGGTGATTTGAATAAGGCAAATTAAAATGTGAGGAAATGATTTGTCTGCTTTGCTCTCAATCAATGATTTGTCAAAGACATCAAACACTGGTCAATCCTTTAATAAGACAGGCAATTCATTCCGGCATCTCACAATCACATACAGCTTGGTCCTAATAGATTCAGTTCTGTTTGATTCTGCTTTGGAAACACTTTTCTGAAATCAATCTTAGCTGTGGCTCTTGTACAGCCACTAAGGAAAGCAGTGTTGAGCGGAGGGTTTATTCCTTCTTATTCATTGTTTGTGAAAAGCATTAGCCCAAGTGTTCCGCTGTCCCGTAGAGGTGTTGAGCCCTGGGAAAACACCTCCACAGGTCCGCCGTGCTACGCCGCCCAAGCTGGAAAAGCTGTTGAAAGAGCAGCACAGCGGCTGGTTCACGTGTCCTCTCATTCTGCCACCACAACACTAGATTAAGGAGCCTTTTCCCTCTGATGGAAAAGAAAATAGGCCTAGAATTAGACCCCATCTCACAGCTGTCTGTAATCTAGCAAGTGTAATAAATGCACAATGAAACATCAAACACTCAGGCCATGCTAGACGATGATGACACACATGAGATTCAGCGATGTAGCGAATCCTCATGCTTCATTTCTGTATTGGCAAGGACATGCGTTTTTGTGATTTGAAATAATACATTTAAGTACATGGCAAATCTAAGCCTTATAGAGGGTAGCATGTTCGGGGACATGCATACTGAAAAGTGAAGGGAGCTCTACCATTGAAAATATGGAAATGAGACCGTTTTCTGTTAGCCGTTTTTTAGATAGTGTAAACAGCCAGGCATTTCAAGCACGGTTTCCTTGTCAGCCATGTTGTTTAATCATGGTACGGTATGTGCTCTCTGGCAGCGTGGATGCAACGCTCAACATTTCCATCTCTCCCCGACCCTCCTGTTCCTCCCTCCCGTCTCCCAAACCAAAATGTGTACCTCTTCTGGTCAATTCAGCAATGTGAGAAGAATGCGTTGATTTCCATCAAATCATTTTAGACCGCATTTCCTTCCTGACTATATTTTCTTAATGTTGGTTTCCAGGCAGGGAGGATGGACTGCCTTTGCTGAAAAAAAACTCAGTTGAGAATGGCGCCAGGAGGGGTTGGTACAGGAGGAGAGGTTTAGTTACCCATTATTAGGTCTTGTTTTCAATTTCGAGAAAAAGGCACCCCTTGCATTTTCTCAGTGCTTCACTTTGTTTGTGATGTTACATGCGTCTTTAGTGAGCAGAACCGCCACAGCTCTAGCTTCCAGCTGCAGATCTGTCTCAACGCAACTCACTACACGTACCCGTGTGGGATTTCTGAATGTGATTACTGTTGACTGATGTGATAAGAGTATTATGGATATTAACGTAACCGTGGCAATGCGCTAAGATTGATTAACGTGTGTCAAACCAGGCCGTGTGATGTCATACAGTCGCGGTTGATATTCTGTGAGCAGAAAAAGGTACACATCAACATTCGTGAGTCATTGCTCTACGAATGAGTCTGGGACTATTTGGTGAAAGCATGTTTAGCAAGGGGACAGATAATTGGGTTTAAAGTGTGATCCAATTTGTTGTGCTGCCTTTGATCAAAGGCTGTTCAGATCTGAGTTGATGAGATGGGATAGTTTGAGTGAAGACACAGAAGTTAACCAGTTTTTCTTCTGACAGACAAACCAGTACCAGCCACATTGCTGCTTAGGCTGTGGTTCATTCAAATGTCAACTGAAATTAGATGTTGAACTCATCATGGCTCTGCTCAAGGGGGAGCCTACAGCTGACTAAAGCTTCCTCTGTAGTGCCTATAGCTTACACTACACTCTTTAAAAATAATTGTTCCAAAAAGGTTATTCGGCTGTCCCCATAAGATAGTCATTTTTGGTTCCAGGTAGAAGTCCCATTTTTTTGGGGTTCCAGGTAGAAGTCCCATTTTTTTGGGGTTCCAGGTAGAAGTCCCATTTTTTGGGGGTTCCAGGTAGAAGTCCCATTTTTTGGGGGTTCCAGGTAGAAGTCCCATTTTTTTGGGGGTTCCAGGTAGAAGTCCCATTTTTTGGGGGTTCCAGGTAGAAGTCCCATTTTTTGGGGGTTCCAGGTAGAAGTCCCATTTTTTGGGGGTTCCAGGTAGAAGTCCCATTTTTTTGGGGTTCCAGGTAGAGGTCCATTTTTGGGTAAAGGTTTCTACCTGGAACCAAAAATGGTTCTTCAAAGGGTTCTCCTATTGGGACAGCTGAAGAACCCTTTTCAGGTTCTAGATAGCACCATTTTATTTTAATATTTTTCTAAGAGTTTAGTAAAGAACTCTTTTCATCCTATGCTGGAGAAACCACAACTTTATGATTCATCAGTTCTTTTCTGCCAGGATTATTATATCCATCACTCACAGCCTCCCTATGACACTGCTCACTGCTGCTTACCAGTCTCCCCCACAGTAACACCCCCTGAGCCACAGAGCAGCACACGCTAACTAGGGATGCTAGGCTACAATGCGGTTTTGATTAGCAGACTTTACGAGGTGATAGGGACTGGGTATCCAAGAAAGATTGAATGTCTTGGCCCATGCTAGCAGTTCATGTCCGTGTCTCGAGGGTTGGAAAAAATAGTATTTCCACTTGCCAGCAAAGTGATGGAGAACATGCACAGACCTACTGTAGCCGTAGTATGACTGAGGGTAATTGTAGGTACGCTACAGTAGGATTATGCATGATTTTCCCCTTTTTAGATTGACTGGTTACATTTGGAAACCACCCAATTTTAAGTTGTGGTATTCTTCTCTCAGAAATTCCTCAGAACAGAAAAACTGTTTTTCCATCCACGCTTGGGCCATTAGCAACTGAAAAGCATCTTCATAAACACAAACTGGCCAATTTGAGCCTAATGTGTGCTATGATTGTAATGACAACCAGTCACTTTACAACATGTCTTTTCCTCTTTGCTTTTATGGAAATGTCTTCCCAGGTTAACACAGTGAGTTTTGCCAGGAGGGTGTGGGAAAGAGCATGAGGAAACTGCTGTGTATTTGTCAAACACCGCTCCTTCTGATAATGTGGCTGCCGCACCTGGGTCCGAAACCTCAAAAGACAAAAACAAAACGGGATGTCAGAAACCCAACAGATCCTCTCATGTTCTCTAAAGGTATGCAAGACGGCTTCCCCAGCTTGAGAAGGCGCGTAGAGAAAGATAATCATTTCACAATTTGTAAACTTGAATCTCTTGGGCTGAGTTCTAACAGTGCCCAGGACTGTCAGTACAGGCTGGCCTCTCTCATCAGCTTACTGTAGCTCACAACACAGACCAGAGAAACAGGCATGCCCACTGGAGACTAAGTGGAATTGACATTTACCAACGTAAAAACAGAGGTGCAACATATCAAAGCACAGTGTGTCTTTTTCCTCTTTTTGGTTCACACAATCGTTTTTTTCTATCCGTCTTTGCTTTCCTTGAGCTCAGATGTCAGTGAAATGTTTTTTTAAAAAAGGAGACAAAATAGAAATACAGTTTGAGACATCAGTAGAGCAGCAATGGAGACCAAATATTTTTGTCTCTGTCAATTGACTTCTACTGGCCTGTGGGTAGTGTCCTTAGCCTTCGTGTCCTGTCTTCTCTTTTACATCTTAATGTCCAGAATGTTTGTCTGACCAATCAGCCTATCAGTTGTGTGTAAATCAATGGTGACCTCAAGGGTCGGGTACCACCACCTGCTGTGCTTATCTCATTTTTCCCCCCCTGCTGGTACAGCTTGTTCACAGACAGACCGACAGGGTACAGTATAGTCAGGCCTGCTGTTTACATAGCAGCCAGTCAACCATACGCTAGCTGCTCTGTTAGCAGGAGAGGAAGCATAGCACCAGACGCACTCACAGATGGCCAGTGTTTCCTTGGTAGACAAACTTCTGTGTGACGGGGGATAGGGGATGAGGAAAAGGACATTCATGTCATACAGAGCTCGTGCTTTTATGCCTAGCTGTGGCCAGATGTTGAGTGGAGAGGGTGAGAGGGGCCAGTCTGTTGGGGGTGTTAAAACCTCTTGAGTGTAGGGGGCAGTATTTTGATGTTTGGATGAAAAACGTACCCAAATTAAGCTGCCTATTTCTCAGGCTCAGAATTTAGAATATGCACATAATTAGGATAGAAAACACTCTAAAGTTTCCAAAACTGTCAAAATATTGTCTGTGAGTATAACAGAACTGATATTGCAGGCGAAAACCTGAGCAAAATCCAACCCGGAAGTGGCTTCTATTTTGAAAGCTCCATGTTCCGTAGCCTGCCTTCGCTCCATTTAAAGGGATATCAACCAGATTTCTTTTCCTATGGCTTCCCCATGGTGTGAACCGTCTTTAGACATAGTTTCAGGCTTTTATTTTGAAAAAATTAGCGAGAAAGATCACATCGTGTCATTGTATGGCTGGGTGCCAGCAGCGTTTTGTATGTGCAACAGCTTGGAGCAGCCATTTTCTCTCTCTCTCTCCTATTGAAGAAGCTACATACCCGAATGATATACTATCGATTATATATTGTAAAACCAACATGAGGATTGATTATAAAAACACGTTTGAAATGTTTCTACGAACATTACGGATACTATTTGGAATTTTCGTCTGCGATGTCGTGACTGCTCGAGCCTGTGGATTTCTGAACAACGCGCCAACCAAATGAAGGTATTTTGGATATAAAAATAATCTTTATGGAACAAAAGGAACATTTTATTGTGTAACTGGGAGTCTCGTGAGTGCAAACATCTGAAGATCATCAAAGGTAAGCGATTTAATCTATTGCTTTTCTGACTTTCATGACCAATCTACTTTGCTGCTAGCTGTTTGTAATATTTTGTCTACTGAGAGAGATGTCCTTACATAAACGCTTGGTATGCTTTCGCCAAAAAGCTTTATTGAAATCTGACACGCCAGGTGGATTAACAACAAGCTAAGCTGTGTTTTGCTATATTGCACGTGATTTAATGAAAATGTAAATATTTTGAGTATTCAGCGGTGGTTGACACAAATGATCCCGCTAACGGGATGGGTGCATCAAGGAGTTTGAACTACTCTGGCCATGGTTCCACTCTGAAATGGGACTAACTTGAATTGAGAAGCTTTTAGTCTTTGTACCTATTAGCTGGCTATTTCTAGAAGTGTTTTTATTTATTTATTCTCCCGTTTCTCTTACATGGCCAGCATTTTCCTCTTTATCTTAAAAGTCATGTTGACCTGCGTTTTTTTAATGTTTTGGATTAAATAATGTTTACAACTGAGCGCGTTTGAGCATGAGGGAACTTCTACACGCCATAATTAACCTCATAATGTATGTGGAGCGTGTCATATCATGCAATCATATTCAATTATTATGAAACCATCTGTTTCTTTACTGTTTATCTTTATTCCCCTGATAAGGAACCTGCTTTAGGGCTGGAAATGTCATCTTTATTATGGGTAGTTATCATTCTATTGCACAGTATTAGGTGTTCTAGTATTCAGTAAATGGACTGGTTGCGCTGCTGTGGGACCCAAGGTAGCTTTGGAGTGGAACAAGTTCTGTGCAATGGATGGAAATATTCTCACTTCCAGCGGATTAGAAGCATTTTACATTCAATTACATGTACTGATCCAGAATGGGGAAATTGTTCCAGATTACGTTTTTAGCATGGGATAAATGATTCTTGTCTGTGTGTGTGTGTGCCTTTGGTATGAATTATCCTGTCCTCAGTTTACCACTCCTTGGCCTGCTGTCATTCAGGGGGAACAGATTGACGCGGGATTGTCTGGGAGAGACATTATGAAACATCTGCTTGTGTGTGTTTTTGTGCAGGTTTCTAAGTGTTTGTGTGTGCAGATGGTGGAAGGAGGAGAGTGTGCTGGGACTTGGGATCTTCTCATGCTTATGGTGTCATTATTTGGCTGTTAACGTACCCCACCCCTACACAGCACGTGCACGCTGCTTTGGAGCGCTGGGGGTTAGTCATCACACACATCATACGAGTGAGACTGACAGTAGCGACAGGCTGTCCCGTTGCGAATGTTAACGAGTTTCACACTAAAAACAAACCCCTTCCATCTTCACCTCTCCTGTCTTTCCATACGATTAGAGCGCTCTCTCTCCCCTTGCTGACCCTAGAGTACATCTTTCAACATCGCTCGCTCACCTCTGTCACACTCACTTTCTCTCTCGCTCTCATCTCATCCATGCCTTCAGTACTCCCTGTCTCCTCTCCCACTTCTGATTTAATGAGGCTGTGTGTCAGAATTCCTGTTTCCCTGGCCATTTCTTTGCCATTCCCGTCACTGTGATCGGGAGAAGCCGGAGAGCAAGGAACATCGAGCGTTGAAAGCTTTGAGTGAGTTACACCAGGGGCCCGGCTCGGCCCCTAGGTCCCAATAGCTGGCCAGCCATAGATGGACTTAGCAGAGCAGAGAAACAACTTTTCCACAGCCATCCTTCTCCCTTTGTTTTCATTCCCCAAACCAGTTTTTAAAGTGACATGCTAAGTCCTATGTCGACTGCTTAACATCCACATCTCACACTGAAAGTGACACGGGAACTATTTGGATAACAATGAAATAAGTTAAAAAGTAGTTTACATACAAATGTTTTTTTCCCACAGAGTAGATTAATGGCAAAGACATCGATGATCGGGGTGGACTACTGCCGATCTCTACTGCTATGTAAGGGTTAAGGACTTGCTCTTTCAATGGAATAATTGTTTCCCCAGATAGTAGTTCATTTGGCAGTGGTGTCGAACAATCTCCAGAACATCTCTGATAATGACTTTTTATACAGTGTCGATGTGAGGCAGTTCATGAGTGAGTAGTCCTTAAAATGTCATCGTGTAATTCTCGCCTGGATATCTAGCTGAAGTACACACAGTAGTGTGTGTGTGTCATGTTGTGTCCTGGTGCTGAGAGAGCTGGGCCTTGCGTTAGCAGTCTCTCCATCACTCAGTCAGATGCCATGTGCCAGACTGTTGCTCTTGGCTCAGACAGACAGGAGGGGGAAATATGTCTCTACTTTGCCCTCAGGCCCGTTCTTCCAGACTCCTTATTCTGCAAGAGTTTTTTTTTGTGTTTCAGTTTCCTACCAGCCTATTTATTCACATTCCTCCCTCTCCCCATCTCTCTCATACTTAGCCTGCAAAGAATAGAGCACCATACTAAACTACATTAGCTTCAGTAGTATGTAAAGGACATGTTATCTAAATCCCACCATTATAACCATGCTAATGTGACCTTGACAGACGGAACTGTGTTCAAGTGAGTGGAACAGGGATGCAGGCAGGCTGAAGAAGGCTCTCTATGTGAGCAGGAAGGGGACAACTGAAGGCCTCCTCTGTCTGACTACAACCATGCTCCTCTCAGCAGGGGGAAGTCATCCCTATGGACAATATACAGGACAGAATTGATATTGTGGTTATGTGCAATATCCACAGACAAAATTGGATCATACACCTTGAATTTAACAGCCATTTGTGTAATGGTTGTGGTTGTTTTTCTCAGTGAGCTATTGACCTTTGAGGCCTACGTGACACGACATTCAAAGGACAGCCCTCGAGGATTTGATTTGGTATACAGACTTCTGTATTTTCTGGGAATGATCCCCATCAATCAGAAATGCGTGACTTCTTGATCCGTATCATCTGTCATCTGACTTAATTGGATTACATATATCATCAATCCGTGTAGATGACTTATAGGTTAGAGATGTAGGATCTTCAGTTGATAGCCCTGTTGAATGAAGAACAATGCAGGACATTTAAAACGTGTAGTGTATTTGAGGTTTAGAGGTCACATTTCCTGAACCCGGCAGGATTATTTTCCTGCTGTAGCAAATGGGCTCAAATTAAGATCCTACATCTGTATGTGCATGATGAATCAATTGAGGTCCAGGACAACAGCTGGATGGTTCAGTTTGAACCAGTCAGTGTCCCCCGGGCCTACCCCCAGACTACACTGCCCTGCTACTTCGTTTTCTCCCGCACACAGCTCTCATATGACACACGCATACTGTCCATCAGTCTGAACAGCACAGCACGCGATCTGGCTAGAGAGAGAGGACAGAGGGGAGAGGGCTGAGCAGATGTTCACAGGACCACCCTGGCCTGTGTTTGTTCAGTCAGCTCTGGGAACAGAGGATGGGGCCTCCCCCAGACCCAATGATGGCAGACGCACTGTGTTATGGAGTCTATCTTGTTTGTAATGGCACAGGTTGTTTGGATTTAGCCCAGTCCCCACCCTTTACTGGACTGGTTGCCTTGGCCTTTGTGAGTGCGCTGCATTCCTGAAGTGTATACATTAGTACAAGTACATTGGAGAATGCATTGGAAAATATGCACCCGCAAGTGTGGGTACAGTACTTTTCAAAATATTAATTCCATCAACGTGTGGCAGGGTGGGTCTCGATAACCACTCAGTGAGAGCCATTAGTCGGTCAGCTTCGGCTCTGTTAGAAAAAGGAACTGTGAGACTGTCCTCAACTCTTCCTAAAAATGGCACAATGTGACAGACAGAATGCCAGAGAACAGAGAACATGCCCCATGTTCTGGAAGAGACTATTCTGTGTTGCTGAGTCACTGTCTTTATGGGGAAAAGGGACACATTGTCTGGGCCTCGGAGGCTGTGAAAGACAGAGGCTCAGGACACCGTTGTTTATGAAGCCAGATGATAGACTGGGGCAGGAACTTTATTCAGAATTGCATTAATTAATGAGAGAACACGAACCAGACGGAGTCTAGACTGTGTCCATCAGACGGAGGTCATGAATAGCTCACGCCATGGATGAAGGGCAAGAAGAGCTGGAAGGGGAGGAGGGAGAGTGCGTTTTCTTGGAATGGTGCTGTGTGTACTTGATGTGCATTTAGTCGTTTCCTTCATTAGGCTATGTTCTTTGGCGTTTGCGACTGTCTCTGCTCCTCAGAGAGTGAAAGAATAGGGAAGGAATATACAGAATATACTATCCTTGTGGATAGAGAGTTGATGGTTTACATCCTGGTAACCACTTCCTCTGAATAGTGTTTGTTTGCAGCAGTATGGACAACAGGACCACCCTCCTCTTCCTGAGGCGATAAAGGTCCTGCAGCTGGTTTGATCATGAGTATAAATCTGAGGTCTTCTACACCGTTTGTAGCCCTATACACAGAGGTAGAGACTCGCACACTGAGGGGAGATATACATAGTGCTTGTTGTGCCTTGGGCTGCTGCTCTGTCTGTGGTGGCCACCAAATGGAGGATAGCTTTGTTGGGCAGTTTTTGTTTGTTTTTTCCCATTGATCCCAAGTGCAGGACAAGCCAGAAGCTTTAGTGTGGTGTGGTGGCTCTCTGTGAGGCGTACTGACAGGATACAGACAGAGGACTCTGAAAATACTGGCATGTGGGGATCCTGGGTTTTTTCCAATACGTCAAGCTCCAACTACTGCGTCCATTGTCTATTTTTATGACTGAACAGCTGAGGATTTGGCCATATGTTCAAAACATTACTTTGTGGCCTAGAGGATAGTAGACAGACTACTCCTTCCCCTAAAACACTGTATTCTTTAACACAGCGGAATGTACAGTTTGAAGCTCTGAAGCGGTAATATTACTGCGTCATATATATATACAATCACTCCAATACAGCAGGTCACAGACCTGACTGTCTCATATTAAGTGGACTTGTAGTGCTCGGTATCTAGCTAACACATGCATTGTGGGGCTGATGTAAAGAGGCTCTTATCTGGCCTCATTTGAAAAATGAATCTCAGTCAATTATATCTCAGGAGGCGCAGTCATATTGATATTCCAGAGCTCGCTGACCCCACTTTGAAATCCAAGCGAGCATGAGTGGATGATTGAGTGAAATTAGGATCCACGGTAAAATCTAGCCGACGTTAGGGAAACATACCAGAGTAATAGAGTATAATATGTTTTCCCACATGTCTCTACCTCCATGCTGCTCTATGGCTGGCTGACTCTGTGGCATTGAGCTAGGGGCCAGATAGAGACGGGGCCAGATAGAGACAGGCCTGTAAGGGAGCCAGCAGCAGTCTTTGACTTTATATTGGCTCTATTTACAGGTTTTTCTCTGGCGTGGTTTTCTCCCCCCTGAGTTTTCCTTTACTCATCACCACCTGTTTTCTCTCCCGTTCTCCCTGCCTCACCCCTCTCTGTCTACCGCTCGCTCGCTCTCCATCCATTTATCCCTCTCCTCTGTCTACCGCTCGCTCGCTCTCCATCCATTTATCCCTCTCCTCTGTCTACCGCTCGCTCGCTCTCCATCCATTTATCCCTCTCTCTAAGTCTGACAAACGGTGTATTGATTTATCGGTCCCAGTCTTACCTTCGTGGACCTAGAGTAGTTGTGACATATGGTTGTCAGGGAGACTCTGGTGGTTCATTGTACAATAACTAGTGTTTTTACTGAGGCAATAAGGCACAGGGTTTATAAATAGATTTATACCATGGCATTGTTGAATACTCGCTTCTGATGGGCTTGAAGTATATTATATTTGCACGGTGTAATTCAAAACAAAAGTCAAATTGAAAACATTATTGAATTTGATTTTCATGAGAAAGCTAGGACTGATGGTTTGGCTAGATAAACTAGAAAGTCTGTCTGGTTACACATTTCTAGTGGTAAATGTGTTAAATTCTAGTCATGGTATAAAAGGGGTAATCAACTCGAGGCTCTATACGTTCTCTAGAAAATAATGCACCTCTGTGGAAGGTAGCGCGTTGTGGAACCCCTTTTCCAGAGAACGTATAGCCCCTCATTGATTATCCCTTACATACAAATCTTAATAAATTGGCCATAAACAGTACTGCTATGCATGCTTTTTACCTTGCTGTTAGATAAAAAGGGTTCCAAAAGGTTTCTTTGGCTGTCCCCATAGGAGAACCCTTCTTGGTTCCAGGTACAACCCTCCGTGGAAAGGGTTCTACCTGGAACCAAATGGGTTCTTCCTGGAACCAAAAAAGGATATTCAAATGGTTCTCCTATTGGGACAGCCGAAGAACCCTTCCTTTTCTTCTAAGAGTGTACAGATAACTGCACATCTGTTCTTCTTTCTCATGACGTTTTCTGTCTTCACAGAGCTTCCAGTGTTCCCAAGGCGGATGCACCAAAGGTAAGAACACTCCAGTGAATCACTTCAAGTCAGATTCATTAGTTAAGATGAAAGGATTTGAATCACGTATTACTTTATAGTGGGCGTATCGACACTTACCAGGATAATTTGTTAAGTCATATGTGCTCAGGAGTTCATCAATATGTTTGCGCATGCTCCCTGTACCCTTCTGAGACGACGTTACACCACATTTTGGTTGGCTGTTATGGGCATTATGCAAAGCTTGTGAAGATGCCACCCTCATGGATAGCACTGAGGTGCATATCAATGTTCTGGGGAGCATGGCTCCTGCATGAGTTTGCTGTGTGATGTGCAGTGTGTTGTGCATGTGTTCCCCCCCCCCCCCCACCCCCTTTTAGAACGAACCGCCGGAGATCATTAAGCCTGTGCCAATCACCTACCCAGCCCCGCCATCCACATTCACCAGCCCCTCCCCCCAGCCCAGTGCTGCCTACAATAAGACGGCCCGCCCCTTTGGCGGGGGCAGCAGTGTGGGTGTGGTCACTTCCTCCCTGTCTGCCCCAAAAGTGGCCTCAATCCCTTCTGCATCGTCTGCTTTCACCCCCGCTGCCCCCTCCTCCCAGCAGCCCCAGCCTCCCTTCCCACTAGGCAGCCACTCCCGCTCTCCAGCCCCACCCATCGCAGCCCAACCCAGCTCAGCCCCACCCACCAGACCCAGCTCTGGCCGTTCCCCTTTCACCACCCCCTCGTCGTCCTCCTCTTCCTCCCCGGCCAGAGTGATAGCCCCCTCCTCCAATCCTGGTGCTCCGCAGTCCTCTTGCTATAACACGCCCATCAACCTGTACTCCAACGCCAACGCCTGTGAGGTGGCCATAGGACAGAGGCGGGGCCTGTTGGAAGCCCAGGGTGTGGTAGTCGACCAGATCAAAGACCAGTTCAACGGGTGAGTAGCACTAACCTCAAACCCCACCCCTCACCTCGTCTCCTCTCCTTTCTCCTCGTCTCCTCTCCTTTCTCCTCTTTTCTCCTGTTACTTTCTTTCTTTTTAACAACTCTTGCTTCTGCTTCCTTTGCCTTTCCAAGAGGCTCAACTGTGGGTAGGTAGGTGGTTTGTACAGTAAGTTCACTTGAAGTCTTTACCCTGCACCACATTGTATTTTTGTAGCTCAAAATAACAACATGGCTATTCAAGATGTGACCACTTAGACTGGTGTAGTGCAGCAGCATGATGGCTGTAATGGGAAATGAACATGTTTCGCTCTCACTTCCCATAAATCATGTTTATTGTTGCCAGGTCAACAAATACTTGTGGTTCACTCCACTACCTGTCTAGATGTTGTTTGAGGGCCACAAGTAGCTGGTGTCCATTTTCAGTTAATCAACCATGCAATAACAGACTACCTGCGAGAGGACATACTTTGTACTAAATCTTCCATCTGTTTCTCCTACATAGTCTACATTTATTTAGTCTATATTGTTCTCATTTAGCAGATGCTCTTATCCAGAGCGACTTGTAGGAGCAATTGAGGGGTTAAGTGCCTTGCTCAAGTGCACATCGACAGATTTTCGTCTAATTGGATCTGGGATTCAAACCAGCGACCTTTGGGTTACTGGCACAACGCTCTGAACTGCTAGGCTACCTGCCACTCTACAAACACACTCTTGTTTGTAGAGCAACATGCCTATATCTACCTAGCTCTTTAAACAGCCACAATAGAGAGAAATAGTAATGGCGTCTTTTTGTAGGCGCCAACTCCGCCAGGGTTCGTTGGACAAAGCCTATGGAGAAATGAATGGAGTTCCTGTAGGGTTTTTGGATAAACGCTGAAAATAAGGTCTGTGGTAAACACAGGTTTAGGAGATCTGACACGTTCTGTTCTATGAGACCCTCTTCATCAGCTAACGTCACTTTTTGAATCCTTTATGCCATTTAAAAAAAAGGCTTCATAATTAATAAAGGTCATGCTATTATCTCATAGAACAAAACGCATCAGAACTGATTTTTTTTGCGTTTATCCCAAAACCCTATTGTTTCTCCATTCGGTTTCCCCATAGGAATGGCTGAACAAACCAGAGCTAACTTATTTACGGCGTTTAGGACTGCAAGCCGGCGAGCTCCGAGTGCAGCAGCACATCTTGTCTCATGTTAAAGGGAACTGGAAACAGAAGACGAAGGCAGCAGCAGAACGACGACATGTTAAACTCACTCCTGCTACCACCCAGCCCAGCCCGCCTCCCTCTAATTGATAGCAAAGTGAATAGCCTTGCCAAACACCCAGTATTCCGCCTCGGAGTCTGCCTGACATGTTGTTGTCTGTCGACTCAGACGCTTGTTTCTACAAGTCTGGTATTCTGGAAGCGTTGGCCCTGTAGAAGCTCTACTGGGATGGTTCTCAGGCCAGATGTATTTATAAACCTCAGAATAGTAAAACACGTGTTTTTGACTAGTCTACCAATGTAGTCCACTGATGCAAATGTAATTAGTTATGTTTCACAGCTGAATATAGTAGAGACTTCAAGCCACATACCTGTAGGCACTTTGGTTGTCATCTCAGTCTTTACTGCATACTCTACTTACGGTCTCTGGAGTTATTATTCCTCCTGTCTAAACCCCCTGGACTACTCTGTCTGCTTCTGATTGGCTTGAAGGGCATTCTAGAGCATGCATTATTTCCCTATAACGCACAGTATATTTGCACAATAGAATTCAATGGCTACATGTTCTGTGTTTGATCTGCTATTGAAAGCAAAAGTCGAATTCGATTTTCATGATAGCAAGCTAGGACTGATGGTTTGGTTAGCTAAACTAGAAAGTCTGTTTGGTTACACATTTCTAGTGGTAAATGTGTTAAATTCTAGTCATGGTATAAAAGGGGTAATCAACTTGAGGCTCTATACGTTCTCTGGAAAATAATGCACCTCTGTGGAAGGTAGCGCGTCGTGGAACCCCTTTTCCAGAGAACGTATAGCCCCTCCTTGATTATCCCTTACATACAAATCTTAATAAATTGGCCATAAACAGTACTGATGTGCATGCTTCTTTTTTTTTCTCCAAAAGGTTTATTTGGCTGTCCCCATAGGAGAACCCTTTTTGGTTCCAGGTAGAACCCTTTTTGGTTCCAGGTAGAACCCTCTGTAGAAAGGAACATGGAACCAAATGGGTTCTACCTGGAACCAAAAATGGATCTTCAAAAGGGTTCCCCTATGGGGACAGCCGAATAACCTTATTAGGTTCCTTTTTTTCTATGCATGTACAGATGGTTTTCTGTCTACAGGTTCCAGGTATAGTAGCAGCATGCGTGTTCAACTGAATCCTGTGTGTGTTTCTCTGGGTGTCTGCTTGCACCTCGTCTCAGAATGGGCCATGTGTTTTTAGGACCCAATTGGATCAATGCTCTTTCTCTTTTCCTGCTCCTTTACTTTGCTTCATCCTCTTCTTCTTCATTTGTTCTTTCCTCAGGAGGACGAGGAGGAAGAGACCAAGTTAGTGTTCTAACAGTAGCAGTGACACACTGTCTGCTAGCTCTGTAACTGTGGGATGATGCGATTATCAGTGCTTTACTGCCGCACCTGAATAGTACAGTAGGCATGCTGGCTCCTTTCTGCCATAACCCTCAAACCTCACTCATACTCATGTACTTACTGTATTACACCCTCATCTCAGAGCACAAAACAACCTGCAAGGCCACCCTGTAAATAACCCACAGCCATAAGCCTTGTGATCCAGTTCATTCTGTTCATTCATGCTCCATGTGCCATGGCATCCCGGCCCGGTTCACTTGGAAAAGTAGTGTATTTACACCCATGTGCATTGAAATGCTGTTCCGTTTATAGTGCACTGCTTTTGACCAGAGCCCCATAGACTCTATAGGCACTTTAAAGGGAATAGGGTGCCATTTTTATGCTGCATCCCCACCAGGCCCATCCCCACAGCAACTCAGTGCCCTGTAGGCTGACCTGTCACCACTCAGCGGGGCTACTGAACCCTGTCCCTGCATCTGTCCCCCTCCGTCTGTCCGTCTGCCACCGTGTCACTCTGTTTACCCAAGGCCACTTATTAATTACCAGCCAGCTATTTCACTGTGGTTCTAGGAATAGTACTGTCACAATCTGACCCCTGACCTCCATTCACTTAGAATACACTCACTGACACACGCAATAGACTAGAACACGAGCTGGAGAGCTCACACGCAGAACACTCCGATATATTCACACTTGACTTGCCTCAAGTGCATAAATGCATTTGTAGCTAATGTAATACAGACACCTTGAGATGAGTGTCTAAACATGATTTATTCAGGACAGGAATACAAAGAATGCATCTGTTCAGGTCCTGAGCTCACTGTAATGTGAGGCCCAGTGGTTCCCCCTCGTGGTGAGAGATGTTAATTTCACCCTTGCTTCTAACAATATTATACAGTTACATTTAATAGTTTTCCGTCAATTCCCCAAAATCCAAACTAGATCACTGTTTCTTCAGCTGATCAATAATCCATAAAGCATATTCCTGCTAGTACTAAAAGCATGATGTCATGCTATAATATGAGTGTCTCTGAGTTAACGCCGTGTATGTGGGCTGAATCATGTCATGTCACCTTCATAGGGGTTTTGGAGGTGATCATTACAGTTAGTTGGAATTGATAGCTATGTGTCATTGTAGCTGACTGCTGCTCTGCTATTTCTAGTGTAGCTGCTGTTTCTGCCAGTGCACCTCAGAGCATTAAGTATAGCCCGTAGTACTGCAGTAATGCTCATACTTTAGAACCAAATAGTTTTAGCGCCTTGGAAGTACAATATTCAGTTTTTCCTCCCAGTCTTTTCTAGTTTCTGATTCTTCTCCTTCTATTATCCTATTTTCCTTTTCTTACTTCCCTCTCAATTTCCGTGTGCAGAATCCCCCCAAAGACTGCCACTAGGAGGTACGGTAAATGGGAAGTCTAGCAGTGGCCACTTCACGGAGTGAATGTGTTTGTTTGTCTTGTCTGAGTCTACCTGTAGTATACACTGGGAGTGGGAGTGTGTTTTGTCTGTACCTGTGTGTGAGATTTGTTTTGCACTTGTGTTATCCTACTGTATGAAAAAGATGAATGAATTCATTGATTTAATGAATTAATCGGAGTAATTACTTGATGAATAAAGTCATTATTAAAAGTGATTTTTATGAATGGTGAATGCTAATAGTAATTGGAAATAAATGATGAGGATACTTATTCTGTGTGTGTGTGGCCTCAGGAACAGAGTTGAACCAGAGTTGAACCATTCCTCACCACTCAGCGAGGCCAGTAAGAAGCGTATGATCGAGGACACGGAGGACTGGCATCCTCGAACCGGCACCTCCCAGTCCAGGTCCTTCAGAATCCTGGCTCAGATCACTGGCACAGAGAACGGTGGGTACCCCCTGGCACCCTCCCCCTTCCCCCAATACCCTGATGCATAATGACACCCTAGTTACTTTATGTTGGGTACCCCGGCACCCTCCCCTTCCCCCAATACCCTGATGCATAATGACACCCTAGTTACTTTATGTTGGGTACCCCGGCACCCTCCCCTTCCCCCAATACTCTGATGCATAATGACACCCTAGTTACTTTATATTGGGTACCCAGGCACCCTCCCCTTCCCCCAATACCCAGATGCATAATGACACCCTAGTTACTTTATGTTGGGTACCCTGGCACCCTCCCCTTCCCCCAATACCCTGATGCAAAATGACACCCTAGTTACTTTATGTTGGGTACCCTGGCACCCTCCCCTTCCCCCAATACCCTGATGCATAATGACACCCTAGTTACTTTATGTTGGGTACCCTGGCACCCTCCCCTTCCCCCAATACCCTGATGCATAATGACACCCTAGTTACTTCATGTTGGGTACCCTGGCATACCCAGGCCAGAACACATGCAGCACCACCAATACCTTGGCACAGTGATATTAGAAAATAGATATATGTTATAGCTAGATCATTGTGACTAGTTGGCCTTTTCCCCTAAGGGAAAGGTTACATAAGTAGGCTGTAGTATAGATTACAACAGTGCTGAGGCTTGAGGCTGATTCCCTGACCTGTCAGTGTTTTTAATTTGCTGTTTTATACTCTTGTGAATTCAATGGTTTTTACTAGATTACTTGTAGTTTTTTATGTCTGTCTGTATTTTATTTTTTTTGTAATGACTTGGTGCTGCCTATCTTGGCCAGGGCACTCTTGAAAAATGAGCCCTTCCTGGTTAAATAAAGTTTTTTTTAAAAATAAATAATAATAAATAAAAGTGCTGCATGCTAGTCCCTGTGGCACAGGTCTGTCTCTGAGCCTCAGCAACCATCTCTCTGTCATCACCCCAGCCCTGTGTGTGTGTGTGTGTGTGTGTGTGTGTTGGACATGCTCTGCTAATATAAGCTGACAAGGAACAGTGGATTAGATGTCCCTCTCTACTCCAGACATAGGCTGAGGTTACCAATTTGTATTTTACCTTGATTTAACTAGGCAAGTCAGTTAAGAACAAATTCTTATTTTCAATGACGGCCTAGGAACAGCAGCCGTGTGTTTACTGCCTGTTCAGGGGCAGAACGACATATTTGTATCTTGTCAACTCGGGGGTTTGAACTTGCAACCTTTCGGTTACTAGTCCAACGCTCTAACCACTAGGCTACCCTGCCACCCCGGCAATGCAGCGCTGAATATGTTTACAGCTGTTGATATTATGCAAATGGTGCTGGAGAGTGGTTTGTACAGATGTGGAGAGTGGTTTGTAGGTGAGGAGAGAGGGATGTAGCTCCCCCCAGGACTGTCTCTGCCATCTGATATTGAGCCCAGTAATCCAGCCCTCACGTGGAGTAGAGATATTTGAGGTGCACCCTTGGCTATATTTTTATTTTGCATTTAAAAAGCAGTATAACCCCTTTCTTTTTGGCTGGTCACCCCATCAGTTATTTTCTATTACAAGACACACGTCTACACGCACATTTCACAATCTCTGCATTGATGTTCATGCATTTCTTTCTTCCTCTGTTGACAGACCAAGCCCAGGAGAACAGCACTGGAAAGAAGTGAGTAGTTGATTGGTCAGTCTGCTCCCATGTGATCAGGTTGTATTTTCCTGGCGTGTGAGTGTGACGCTGTTGTTACTGTGACTATGTTGGGGTGACGTCTCATCCTGCACGTCACAGAAGCTTCTCATTATTGGGATTCCGTGTTTAGCCCATTGCTTCCTGATCCAATGAGACGCTTAGTTTCAAGCTTCATTACAGGAAGCCACATCAGAGGAAGCCCACTGTGGAGGAAACCCTAGTAAAAACATCTCCGGCTGGGTTAGCTGGTTCGGCCAAACACTGCTGATGTCCCAACCTAAGCACCGGACAATTAGAATGTCACGATGGGATTGTGGGTAACGAAGAGGGACTATGGGTAATAAGGGACTGCCAGGAGGAGACACTCACTCATGCCTTCTCAGAGACATGTGGTTAACAGACAGCACGCTCCCAAACACAGAGCTCCTAACAAGAGATATCAAGTCTCTTTGCTAATCTTACTGCTTTATTTAATTGACCTGTATTTCCTCAATTTCCCAGTATTTTCCCGAACATTTCTTGTGTTACTTTTTTCTTACAATTTCTTTCTTCCCGTCTGCTCTCCTGTGTCCTCTCCTTTCTCCCTCCTTCCCTACCTCCCTCTCCCCTCCTGCCCTGTGCCGTTGGGTGTGTTAGGGTGAACAAACCGGACCCGGAGGTTGTGGGACAACTGTACAACAAGCTGAGAGACTGGCACCATGGTGTTTCAGCACGCACACTCAACGTGCAGTAGACTGTTTCTCACTAAGATAATTGCGTACTATTTGTGACCTCTACCTGCCTGTGTTCTATTTATTTCAATATGCCTGTAGTTGTCTCCCTGTGTGTGCAGTGGAGTCCATTATATTTCACATTATACCTACCGTTATCACGTACACTTGTATAGTTACAGGTATTAGTTAGTGCATTATTTACGTGTGCGAGAGACTCCCTTAAGTTACCTTGCCTTATTTGACTACTTACACTATATATGCAAAAGTATGTGGACACCCCTTCGAATTTGTGGATTTGGCGATTTCAGTCACACCCGTTGCATAAAATCGACCCAACAGCCATGGAATCTCCAAAGACAAACATTGGTAGTAGAATGGCCTTACTGAAGAGCTCAGTGACTTTCAATGTGGCACCGTCATAGGACGCCACCTTTCCAACAAGTCAGTTTGTCAAATTTCTGCCCTGCTAGAGCTGCGCCGGTCAACTGTAAGTGCTGTTATTGTGAAGTGGAAATGTCTAGGAGCAACAATGGCTCAGCCGTGAAGTGGTAGGCCACACAAGCTACCAGAACAGGACCACCGAGTGCTGAAGCACGTAGTGCATATAAATCGTTTGTCGTCGGTTGACACAAACACTACCGAGTTCCAAACTGCCTCTGGAAGTAACGTCGGCACAAGGACTGTTCGTTGGGAGCATCATGAAATGGGTTTCCCTGGCCGAGCATCCGCACACAAGCCTTAGATCACCATGTGCAATGCCAAGCGTCGGCTGGCATGGTGTAAACCTTGCCGTCATTGGACTCTGGAGCAGTGAAAACGCGTTCTCTGGAGTGATGAATCATGCTTCACCATCTGGCAGTGTAATTATCACAGATTAGTTTTTGCCAAATGTTTGCAATTGCAATTTGACTTGTGATTTAGATCAAAACACTTAGGTGAACTGTTGGAATGATGGAAATAGAATGAGGTTAAGTCTGTGGAAAGCGGCATGAAGAGAGAGCTGAGAGGGATGACTCAAGTAGCAGTGTGAACTATAAAAATGGATGTTACACACAGCACATCACATTTAACAAACCAAAGATTAAAATAATGTTATAGAATGTAAAGTAAAAACCCAAACCGGTCCGTGCATCAATATCAGTATATAGTAAAATACAGTACACCGCCCAGCCCTACCGCTCATCAAACCATTCAGTGCCCACTCACGCCCTGTGGATGGGGGCATTGTCATCCTATAGCCATGGTAGCCAAAATAGTGGCCTGCCCAGCATTTTTATTTATGTCTCTAAGCATGATGGGATGTTAATTGCTTAATTAACTCAGGAACCACACCTGTGTGGAAGAACCTGCTTTCAATATACTTTGTGTCCCTCATTCACTCATGTTTCCATTATTTTGGCAGTTACCTGGATCCTCTTTGTGTACCGTATGTGTCAGTAATATACATTGAGTTTGATTTATCGACGTAGTATAGGTTTGACTGAGTTTGTCGATTCATTTAAGTTTCTCCTTCTCTGACATCACTGTCTCCAACTTAATTCTCTACCTTTCCTTCTACATGACTACCTTTGTATTTTATCTACATGTTGTTTCATTTTCTTCACTAACCATAGATATGCTTGAAGATTGTTGCTGCTTGCATCTAAATAAAGTTAAATCCTTTATTTCCTGTCCACTTCCCTCTTCTTCTTCCGATTCTCCTGGGGAGTACAGTATCTTAACACTTTATCTACACAGCTAATAGACTAATGCGGCGTATATATCCAATGGCTCACGACTAGTTTATACAAAGGACATACAGGAAAGCTCCTTAATAGCTTAGCTCCACACATACATTGGGCTCCCGAGTGGCACAGCGGTCTAAGGTACTGTATCTCAGTGCAAGAGGAGTCCCTGGTTCGAATCCAGGCTGTATCACATCCAGCTGTGATTGGGAGTCCCATAGGGCGGCACACAGTTATCCCAGCGTCGTCTGGGTTTAACCGGGGCAAATAAGAATTTGTTCTTAACCGACTTGCTTGGTTAAATAAAGATTAAATACAGTACAGTGAGTTCTCTGCTTGAGCTAATAGCACTTTGTATGTATCACCAGTAGAGGGCAGTGTTAATACACATTTTAAATACAGTGTAGTGTAGAACTGCATATGACCTGAAGGAAGTCAGACTCCGTTCTTTTCCTAAGGGCAAGTGCTTCTCACCTGGGACTTTAACCAGCTTTCTTTTGTAAACAGCTGGGATGATTCCTTGATACGCTGAACACCAGCACTAGCACAGACCTAACCATCATGGCTCAAGCACTAAAGACCAGCATTATTTATAGAACCATCAATATGTCAATGTCATCGATGACAACATTGCAGAGACAGAAAGAACAGCAAAATAGGCAGCAGGCCACTGTTATGAGCAGCTCCACTGCATACAACATTTCACAGAGAGGATGGAGAGAGAGAGGAGGAGAGGGAGAAAGAGCGAGACGGTGCCAACACTAATTGTTTTCCTGTTTACTTATTGCTGTGCCATCTGGACACTGGGCTGTATCATCTATCCTTATTGGATCAATCTGGCCATGGTTTTCATCAGACACAGCTTTTAATCCAATCAACTCTCCCCATAATTGGCCTGATTGGTTGAGTGTGTCACTGAACTTCCTGCTAATTGATTGTGCCTGGTTAGTGCCTCTGCTGGATATGACTCAATCGTGCCTATTCATAATTAGCCTGGTTTTATGTCTTCAAAACAGCCCTTCCGATGCACTTGTATTTCCAATGACTATTTAGCTATTTTTCCGTGTGGTCTGCACATAATTTCACCTTAAACATGTTCTTGAACAGTAGGAGAACCACAGGCTTTATATTGGGGTTTAGGTGTGGAGAGAGTGCACGATGTGGGCATGAGTTCAGCTATAGCAGAAGATGGTGAAGTCTATAGTTTTTAGGGAGGCGTGTTGTGATGGAATCACGTTCTAACAGCTGAGAGGTGGATGGAACGCCTACTGTACTGTAACCATGGCCGAGGTTGCCATAACAAACAGGGCCTGAGGGAGAGACGGACAGGCATCAGTTTGCACAGCCTGGCGATGTGGATAGTCATGAGTAAACACCAGATGTTAAGAACTTCAACGCTACTGGGTTTATTATGAGCCAAATACTATAAAGTGAAAACGTGTGTGTGTGTGTGCATGCGGTTGTGTGTGCATGCGGTTGTGCGTGCATGCGGTTGTGTGTGTGTGCGTGCATGCGGTTGTGTGTGTGGGTGCCAGTATGTTTCATTGAAACAATGACCTTTCTGTTCTCCAGAGAAGTTGTTGAGGATGCCCTGCCCAGTGCTCACATCACATCAGTGAAGACCATGACCAAAGTCCCAGGAGCCCCCAGGAATGGTGTCCCCCCACCCACCTTCAAGACCCCCTCTACCCAGGTCAAACCCTCCTGGCCGGCTGGAGGTTCAGCAGGTAATCTTACACACTCTGACACTACCCCTACTGTCTTCCTCTCGCTGTCGCTCCAGACCATTCTGTGGTTAGTTTCACTCACATCTTGTTCATGCTTCTGTTATTGAGTGTGTCCTGCTGTTAAGAAAAGACTAGATCTATACTACAAACTTAGGTTTATGCAGCCTTGTTCTGTTATAATCTCTACCCGGAACAGCCAGAAGATGACTGGCCACCCCTCATAGCCCGGTTCCTCTCTAGGTTTCTTCCTAGGTTTTGGCCTTTCTAGGGAGTTTTTCCTAGCCAACGTGCTTCAACACCTGAATTGCTTAATGTTTGGGGTTTTAGGCTGGGTTTCTGTACAGCACTTTGAGATATCAGCTGATGTACGAAGGGCTATATAAATACATTTGATTTGATTTATGAACAGAAATGCAAATCATGCATTTTAATTATGGAAGTTATGAGAGCTCTACCCTTTACACAAATATTTGTTTAGGAGAAGAATGCTGATAAATGCTTGTATAGCATGAAGTGTCTTCATTAACCCCTTGGCGTTTTGCATTGACTCAGACAGGCAACCGTAGTGTCAATATCGCAAGGTGACATCATCTGTAGTAGTTCATCTTGACCTACAGGGGGCAGACGCCTGCTGTTACTGTAAAACCTGACTATTAATCAGTGCTTTGATTAGAGCAACATAATGCCTCTGTTACACACGGCTCTTCATCGTAATGCCTCTGGAACAAACAGCTCTTGAACATTACGAGCTCTATAAAAAGTGCGGTATTCAGCTAATGAGCTCAAATTATTGCCTCTTTTTTTTTCTCCCAAGATTCCGGAGTTAAATAGATTGTGAAATTGAGAATTATATATTAGATGTTCTGCTCTTTTAAACAGGAGATTCAGTGTATGTGAGAACTGTAGCTGCCTTGGAGTAAATATTGGCTGAAGGGCCTTGAGTTGGGGAGTCATTACTAAGATGACTAAGACTGCTGTATGTATGTATGTATGTATGTATGTATGTATGTATGTATGTATGTATGTATGTATGTATGTATGTATGTATGTATGTATGTATGTATGTATGTATCCATCCTAAACAGAACTGTGTGAAGCTAGAGAGGTCCTGTGCTTGCTTACCTACTGCCTCCCCGCGGGGACCTCTTAAGTGAGAGCTGTTGAAAGGGGGTGTATACGAGACCACAGGAACCTCTCTGTTAGATACAGTATGTATCAGATTAACGCTTACTTGACCTTGTGTTCACAAACATATACCTCATACTGACCGTGTGCAACCAGGCCAGATGTATGCTGTATTATGCATGACTCTACCATTCCCCCTGCTAGTGCTAACACATTATTGAGTGTGAAAAACATGTAATGTTTTTCATGGTGATTTTCATAGCAGCAGGCAGGACATGATTTGTGTTGTTGTTTGTGTGCGTGTGCGAGATGGGAGGAGGGGGGTGTTGTGTCAGAGCCATCTGTGTAAAATCCAGCCAGCATAGATTCCAGAGCGGATACATCTCCCAGATGTTTATCAGACAGAGATGTGTGGCCATGACTCCTCTATATCCAGCCTACGTCCCTCTCCCCTCTCACCATGCCCCCCTCTCACCATGCCCCCCTGTCACTGTGCCATCCAAGAACATGTTCCCGAAGCCCTTGAACTGGGCTAGCCACTGCTGTCTTCAGACGTCGTCTCAACAGGACGTTTAAAAGACCCACTTAACCAGACGTGGTTGAAGTCGTGGTTTGATGGGCCTGGACCCGGGGTTTGGCAGCCCTGCTGTGGTTCAAGTGGAACGGAGATACAGATCTCCAGTGTTCCCGACCGTGCAGCCTGCCCAAAGCCTCTTCAGTAGTAACTTAGAGCATAGTGCCAACACACAGTGATAGTTTCACGTACAGTTTATGCTGTTCTTCCTCTTTCTCTCGCTCTCTCTCCCTGTCTTTCACATGGATATCCTCTCCGCTCCTCTTCGTCACTTCTCTGCCAGTCCCCAGTCATGTTTATTCAGTTTGTTTGCACTCCGTCACGAGGAAATCGAGGGGGCACTTTCTTCCTGACCCCTCAGTCTGCCACTCTTTGATTCTGGTCCTGTTTTTCAATAGTCTCTGTCCACCTCCACCCCTCACCCCCTTCTCACCCCCCTCTGAGCACAGACATATTTGACCCCCCTTGGATGTCTCTGTAGCCAGTGAGGAGAGAGGTAAGCAGGGGAGGATTGTGTTTCCTCTCCACGTTCTGTTCAGAGAGAGGGGTGTGGATTATTTTGCCAGGTGTCTCCTTTGGCTCTGGGAATATATATTTTTCCCCCGTGGTTGAAGAAAACGTATCCTTTGTTTGGGTGGAGTGGATCTGCCGACACAGCTGGCCCATGCATAAGACCGGGAGGTCACAGCTAGATGTGATACATTCTGTCAGCATGCAGCATACTCATGCATACCTGATCACACCTGCCCACCCACACCTGAGCTAACATTTCTTTAGGGTTAGCTAGCAATGCACACAGCTTTGGAAATACAGCCACAAATCTCATTGATCATTGAATGATGAGGATGTTTGTCTGCTGTGAGTGTTCTGATCACATGGCGCAAAAGTTTGTGAATGGTTTTCTATAGCTCAGATGGATGTGATTTGTTTATATGGTGTGAATGAAACAACTAACCCATGCTGTATTTTCTGTTGCTTTAGGTTTCCCTAAGGGTGGAGCGGTGCCCTCTTTTGGCCGGGTCAGCAACACTGCACCGGTACCCAAAGGTCCTGACCGCCCTGCTCCCCAGGCGCACCCCAAGGACCAGGACTCCCTGGTGCAGCGGGCCGAACACATCGCAGCAGGAACACGCACACCCATGTGTGGCCACTGTGACAAGGTCATCAGGTACATAACGACTGTCAGTAGGGGAAATTTGGACGCAGCGTAATCCTGTGGGTTCACTTCTGATTAGTTTAGTCCCTCTCATATGTGTCTGACATATTGAATTTAAAGTTAATTTTATCCTGACCTCTGCCCACTTCCTGTTATCCACAGAGGTCCGTTCCTGGTGGCCATGGGCATGTCGTGGCACCCTGAGGAGTTTAACTGTTCCCACTGCCACACGTCTCTGGTGGAGTCGGGCTTCGTGGAGGAGAGGGGAACAGTGTACTGTGCTCACTGCTATGAAGAGTTCTTTGCCCCTACCTGCACCAGCTGCAAGCAGAAGGTCCTGGGGGTGAGTGACATACTCCAGGAGACAGTATAGTATCTTTGCCCCTACCTGCACCAGCTGCAAGCAGAAGGTCCTGGGGGTGAGTGACATACTCCAGGAGACAGTATAGTATCTTTGCCCCTACCTGCACCAGCTGCAAGCAGAAGGTCCTGGGGGTGAGTGACATACTCCAGGAGACAGTATAGTATCTCGGTTTGTCCACCTTGCTCAATCGTCTTCCTCTCCAAACCCACGGACACATATTGCAATCAAATGAGGACATTATGACATTATAGGGAATTATATTGCTGTCTTTTTTACAGGAAGTCATCAATGCCCTGAAACAGACCTGGCATGTGTACTGTTTCCTGTGTGCATCCTGCCAGCAGCCAATCAGAAACAACACCTTCCACATGGAGGACGGGCTGCCATACTGTGAAAGAGGTGAGAGGTCACAGTAAGCAAGGTGTTTCGGAATGAACACGGCTTTGAAATGAATCAAATCATGAAAGTAACATTTGACTGACTCTCTTCCACCCAGATTATTACCAACTCTTTGGTACCAGTTGCCATGGTTGTGACTTCCCCATCGAGGCAGGAGACAAGTTTCTGGAGGCGTTGGGATTCACATGGCATGATACCTGCTTCGTATGTGCAGTAAGTCAGGCCTGCATGGAGCGAGTGATGGCGTCATGGTGAGAGATGTGAAATTATAGAGAATAGAAAGATTGTAGCACTGATATTACTGTACTGTCTGTCTGTCATTCCCTAGGTCTGCAGCACCAGTTTGGAGGGCCAAGCCTTCTTCTCTAAAAAGGACAAGGCCCTGTGCAAGAAACACGCCAACACAGTCAAGATCTGACCCGCCCCCAGGAGTGAAGAACAGAGGAAAACGGAGAAAGAATCTATTCTATCAGATGTAGATATTTTTGGTAGTTTTAAAAGATCGATTTATCTGATGACATTTATTGACGGGAATATAAGCTTTATATCTTATTTTGGTCAAACAAAGTGCATGAAGGAAGGAAGGTATCATTTTTCGTGAAATCTCAAATTGAAATGTTGAAATGTTCTCGACATACAGAGCTTGTCTATACTGTAGTTGGGTGAACAGACATGTATAAGGTAGATAGATACTCAAGATACCCAAAATCCACTACATACTGTATGATCCCATATAATTGATGTAGTTAAGTTAATTAAAGTGTTATTTTGGTAGATGAATGGGACCTTATAAAATGAGCTTGATTGGGTTGACAGATTAAAATCTAACTGTTACCTTATTGAGGATGATTAGAGCACCCAACCCCATTTATTGTCTCTTTCTCCCTCCCCCCGAGTGGTTGGGTCTGTAGACATATGTATGTATCCTGGTAGTATATTTATTGGGGCTGGTGGGATGTACTTTTTTTGGGGATTTATAGGGGCAGTTGCACATAGTGGTTCACTGTCATTTTATGAGAAGTAGGGATTTTCCATGTTTATCGTTCAATGTATGTATTTAAAACATATTTTGGGGGATTTACTGCCCATTTATTTTGAACCTAAACTTAGACCCTAAGCACTACACAGCGAATTCAAATAATCAAAGCTTGATGGTGAGTTGGTTATGTGAATCAGCTGTGTCGCGCTAGGGGGAAAAAAATAAATGTACACCTGGGGGGCCAAGACTGAGTTTGGGGAAACCCTGGTCTATGTAGTGTTTATTGGTGTAATTCATTCCATTCCCAATCATGTTTGTCATTATTAATCATCCAAACTTAGACTAAAAGTAAAATATCTTTGTCCATAAAATGTCAGTGTTGAAAATGATTTGTATTAGAGCTCTGTGGGATGGACACTGTTTTATTGGGAAATACAGTGCATTGGTCTACTATTTGTAAAAAATAAAACTACGATTCAATCGTGTGTGTTTAGGTTGTTTTTATGTGTATCAGCTTGTCTGTCTCTCTATAGTGGTCCCAGAACAATACCTCAATATGACCGGTTCATCCATTGATTACATGATGAAGTAAATCATTTTTTACAGCTTTAATGCCAACTCTCCTTATGTCAGGATGGGTGCTCTAAATGAAGTGTTTCGACACACATCATGCACCACTATAACGAAATATTGTTCTGTCTCAGATGAGGCCATAGAGAACGGCACAAGCTTGAGTCCCCTCACACTCACCTAGGCGGGAAAAGTACAACGTCTACATGGAGACAGGGAAGATAATACCTCTCACAGGGGTCGGTCCTGTCTCCAATTGTCGTTTATTTGCAATGTTTTGGCAAAATCGCCTCACTAGAGAAATGCAACAGTGCAGACTACAATACATTTTTTTCAAATAAACAATGACAAAAAAATGTTTATAGGGGAACATTTGAAAGTTGTTGCCAAATCTGCAATATTTCCATTGGTAGACAAAGTGAAAAGGAACACTTGGAGTAGTGCAGGATACCTAACTGTACTTCTCCAAGACGTCGGAGGTGGGAGCCATATACTGGACTCCGAAGACGCAGCGAAGACAGACAGCCCGTTCACTTGGAAAATACAGAAGTCGGGCACAACACAAACGTAGAAAAACTAGAAAGCTAGATATTAATGCTTGGAAGTTTAGTGACTAGACCATCACATTGGAATCCTGTCATTCTACATTCTACGCGAGGAAAAGGTACGTTTTTGTTTAGAAACGCTTAATCGTAGCGGGGCGCGAAGTTTCAGCTTCGTCAATCGTGGTCGCGAGCTACCCTTTACGGTTTCTGTAAGAATAAGAATGTAAAGTGGTGATGTGTTAAGTTTATGATTCATGTCAATCGGTCGAGATACGCAGCTTTTCTGCTGTGATTGTTCAGGGGATGCTGCATTCGCTCAATCATCAACCGACTTGATTCGTCCGGAGCTGGTGTTGATGCTCAACAGTAATTGGTTGAATCATCACCCCACCATAAATCAGAATGCCACTTGATCAACTGAGATGTAGCCTCGAAAATACACCTCCAACGGGCAACGTACTGTAGCCACTTCTATGATAGACGTATTCAGCTGTGTTTTACAAATGGATCAATCATATAGCCTTATATTTCGAAACATTTGCGATAGTTTACTTTCAGATATCAATTACGTTACCATGGCACGAGAGCGGTATTGGGTGTTTTGGTGAATCTCTGAAGTCTTGTTTACTGTCTATTCAAATATGCAGTCCCAGTATGACCTTACACGCCTTGCTAGCTATCTCATTGAAAGTGTCTCTTAATTAATGAACTCTGTGCGATTTTGAAGTACAGCCTCTGGCAGAGGCCAGCACTGATAGTGCTCATTAGAGCTGTGGGGGAGACAGTATCAGTATGCTCAGACTCCACAGAGCTTTGGAGAGACTAGTTTGAGTTCAGTAAGATGTCTACTCACACTGACTAAGACCGAGTGGACCTGGGTTCAGGACAGGAGGTTGGTATGTGTGTCTGAATGAGCCTTGTCCCCAAGCTACACTGTTGTAAAGTGTTAGTTCCATGTTTCATAAGCTGAAATAAAAAGATCACAGACACTTGCCATACTCACAAAAAGCTTATTTTGCTAAAATTGTGTGCACATATGTTACATCCTTGTAAGTCAGCGTTTCTCCTTTGCCAATATAATCAATCCACCCATCAGGTGTGGCATATCAATTAGCTGATTAAACAGCATGATCATTACACAGGTGATCCTTGTGCTTGGGACAATAAAAGGTAACTTTGCAATTTTGTCACACCACACAATGCTACAAATGTCTGAAGTTTTGAGGGAGTGTGAAATTGGCATGCTGTCTGCAGGAATGTCCACTAGAGCTGTTGCCAGATAATTTAATGTTAATTTGTCAACCATGAGCTGCTTCCAACGCTGTTTTAGAGAATTTGGCAGTACGTCCAAACGGCCTCACAACCGCAGACCACGTATAACCACGCCAGCCCAGGACCTCCACGTACGGTTTCTTCACCTGTGGGATTGTTTTGGGGGGGGGGGGGGGGCTGAGGAGTATTTTTGTCTGTAATAAAGCCCTTTTGTGGGGAAAAACTCATTCTGATTAGCTAAGCCTGCCTCCCCAGTGGGTGGGTCTGGCTCCCAAGTGGTGGGCCTATGCCCTAAATGGCCCACCCATGGCTGCTACCCTGCCCAGTCATGTGAAATTCATAGATTAGGGCCTAAGGAATGTATTTCAATTGACTTATTTCCTTATATGAACTGTAACTCAGGAAAAACGTTGAAATTGTTGCATGTTGCGTTTATATTTTTGTTCAGTATGAATTGCTAATACGTATAGACCAGTGATGGAAAAAGTATCCAAACGTCATACTGGACGTAAAAGTAAAGATACCTTAATAGAAAATGACTCCAGTAAAAGTGAAAGTCACCCAGTAAAATACTACTTGAGTAAAAGTCTAAAAGTATTTGGTTTTAAATATACTTAAGTATCAAAAGTAAATGTAATTGCTAATGTAAAGTGGCAAGAAAAAGTATGTGAACCCTTTGGAATTACCTGGATTTCAGCATAAACTGGTCATATAACTTAATCTGATCTTCGTCTAAGTCACAACAATAGACAAACATAGTGTGCTTAAACTAATAACACACAAATTATTGTATTTTTCTTGTCTATATTGAATACATCATTTAAACATTCACAGTGTAGGTTGGGAAAAGTATGTGAACCCCCAAGGCCAATGACTTCTCCAGAAGCTAATTGTAGTCAGGAGTCAGCTAACCTGGAGTCCAATCAATGAGACGAGATTGGAGATGTTGGTTAGAGCTGCCTTGCCCTATAAAAAACACTCACAAAATGTGAGTTTGCTATTCACAAGAAGCATTGCCTGATGTGAACCATGCCTCGAACAAAAGAGTTCTCAGAAGACCTACGATTAAGAATTGTTGACTTGCATAAAGCTGCAAAGGGTTACAAAAGTATCTTTAAAAGCTGTGATGTTCATCAGTCCACGGTAAGACGAATTGACTATATGGAGAAAGTTCAGCACTGTTGCTACTCTCCCTATGAGTGGCCATCCTGCAAAGATGACTGCAAGAGCACAGTGCAGAATGCTCAATGAGGTTAAGAAGAATCCTAGTGTCAACTCAAGACTTACAGAAATCTTTGGAACATACTAACATCTCTGTTGACGAGTCTACGATACATAAAACACTAAACAAGAATAGTGTTCATGGGAGGACACCATGGAAGAAGCCACTGCTGTCCAAAAAAAACCATTGCTGCACATCTGTAGATTGCAGAAGTGCACCTGGATGTTCCACAGCGCTACTGGCAAAATATTCTGTGGATAAATTAAATTACAATTACAATAATACTGGATGAACACTTTTGCTTAAACTTTAATATAATACATAAAT
Source organism: Oncorhynchus mykiss (assembly GCF_013265735.2). Taxonomy (NCBI): domain Eukaryota; kingdom Metazoa; phylum Chordata; class Actinopteri; order Salmoniformes; family Salmonidae; genus Oncorhynchus; species Oncorhynchus mykiss. The sequence goes on from NC_048569.1 coordinate 38,572,606, forward strand.
AAAATCAATTTAGCCTCAAATAAATAATGAAACATGTTTAAATAATGCAAAAACAAAGTGTTGGAGAAGAAAGTAAAAGTGCAATATGTGTCATGTAAAAAAGCTAACATTTAAGTTCCTTGCTCAGAACATATGAAAGCTGGTGGTTCCTTTTAACATGAGTCTTCAATATTCCCAGGTAAGAAGTTTTAGGTTGTAGTTATTATAGGACTATTTCTCTTTATACCATTTATATTTCATATACCTTTTGACTATTGGATGTTCTTATAGGCACTATAGTATTGCCAGTGTAACAGTATAGCTTCCGTCCCTCTCCTCGCCCTTACCTGGGCTCGAACCAGGGACACATCGACAACAGCCACCCTCGAAGCATCGTTACCCATCGCTCCATAAAAGCCGCAGCCCTTGCAGAGCAAGGGGAACACCTACTGCAAGGTCTCAGAGCGAGTGACGTCACTGATTGAAACGCTATTAGCGCACACCCCGCGCTAATAGCTAGCTAGCCATTTCACATCGGTTACACCAGCCTAATCTCGTGAGTTGATAGGCTTGAAGTCATAAACAGCTCAATGCTTGAAGCACAGCGAAGATCTGCTGGCAAATGCACAAAAGTGCTGTTTGAATGAATGCTTACGAGCCTGCTGCTGCCTCCCACCGCTCAGTCAGACTGCTATATCAAATCATAGACTTAATTATAACATAACACACAGAAATACGAGCCTTAGGTCATGTAGTCAAATCCGTAAACTATCATTTAGAAAACAAAACGTTTATTCATTCAGTGAAATACGGAACCGTTCCGTATTTTATCTAACGGGTGGCATCACTAAGTCTAAATATTTCTGTTACATTGCACAACCTTCTATGTATTAATTATGTACAATTCTGGCAAATGAATTACCGTCTTTGTTAGGAAGAAATGGTCTTCACATAGTTCACAACGAGCCAGGCGGCCCAAACTGCTGCATATACCCTGACTCTGCTTGCAGGAGAAGTGTCACAATTGAATTCATGTTAGCAGGCAATATTAACTAAATAAGCAGGTTTAAAAATATATACTTCTGTATATATTTGGTGCAACAACAGTGCTTTTCTTTCGCGACTGCGCGTTAAATCATCACCCGTTTGGCGAAGTAGGCTGTGATTTGATGAGAAATTAATAGGCACCGCATCGATTATATGCAACACAGGGCAAGCTAGATAACTACACATGGTTGATGACATTACTAGTTTAACTAGTGATTATGTTAAGATTTATTGTTTTTTTAGAATATAAATGTAATGCTAGCTAGCAACTTACCTTACACTCACGTAACAGGTAGTCAGCCTGCCACACAGTCTCCTCGTGGAGTGCAATGTAATCGGCCACAATCGGTGTCCAAAAAGGCAGATTACCGATTGTTATGAATCGGCCATTCCGATTAATCGGTGGACCTCTAGTAGGTAGCATCATGGTTTGAAACTGCTTTGCTGCTTCAGGGCCTAGACAGCTTGATATCATCGACGGGAAAATGAATTCCCAAGTTTATCAAGACATTTTGCAGGAGAATGTTAGGCAATCTGTCCGCCAATTGAATCTCAACAGAAGTTGGGTGATGCAACAGGACAACGACCCAAAATAAATCAACAGAAGAAAATAAGATTCTGGAGTGGCCCAGTCAGAGTCCTGACCTCAACCTGATTGAGATGCTGTGGCATGACCTCAAGAGAGCGGTTCATACCAGACATCCCAAGAATATTTCTGAACTGAAACAGTTTTGTAAAGAGGAATGGTCCAAAATTCCTCCTGACCGTTGTGCAGGTCTGATCCACAACAACTGGTTGAGGTTATTGCTGCCAAAGGAGAGTCAATCAGATATTAAATTCAAGGTTTCACATTCTTTTCCCACCCTGCACTGTGAATGTTTACATAGCGTGTTCAATAAAGACAAGACCATGTATAATTGTTTGTGTGTTATTAGTTTAAGCAGACTGTTTGTCTTGTTGTGACCTAGATGACGATCAAATCCAGGTATTTCCAAAGGGTTGACATACTTTTTCTTAACACTGTATATACTTAAGTATTAAAAGTAACAGTGTAAATAATTTCAAATTCCTTATTTAACAAACCAGACTGCACTATTTTCTTGTTTTTGTATTTACGGGGCACATTCCAAGTCTCAGACATCATTTACAAACGAAGCATTTGTGTTTAGTGAGTCCTCCAGATCAAAGGCAGTAGGGATGAGCAGGATGTTCTCTAGATAAGTGCATGAATTTTCATGTCCTGCTAGCCATTCAAAATGTAACGAGTACTTTTGGGTGTCAGGATGGTGTAAAACTTGTCAAAAATAGAAATAGTACACTACAGATGCCCCAAAAAGTGAATTAAGTTGTACTTTAAAGTATTTTTATGAAGTACCTTACACCACTGATGATAACCCTGGTAACACTGTGTCCTAAAGTGGGACTTGAAAGGGGTGCAGCTTAAAATGGAGGCGGGAGAGGGATTGAGCCTGCTAACCTGTATTAGATGGGATTTGCTAAATTTTCAATTAAAATCAGTGGCTAGATGGTGATGGACTGAGATATCAGCTAATTAAAATCAGTGGTTGTTTGTCCACTCCTGCCAATGGCCTCCATTCAAGTCCCCTTCTGAGGCGCTGTGAAACCATACAGTTTGACCGAGAGAGCGATCCGGCTGGTGGATGAGATTAGCGGTTGTGTGTATGAATGTGTGTCTCTGTCTGTGTTATGTTTTGTGGCCATGGGGCTGTTGACTTGAGAGGCCCATCCAATGGTGTATAGTGGCATGGGGTCAAGGGTAATATTTGACTGGACTGAAACCCCATTTAAAGACATAAAGTCATGCCACAATGCTTTGCTCTGTTCTCCAGTCTCTCATAGAACTCCACCGGACCAGATCTGATCTCATTACATCACTGGCCTCCAGCTCCTGATGTTAGACCAGAAACCCTATGCAGCCATCCATGCACAGCCTTATATTTCAGATTTGTCTTCACCTTGGAGACTGAGGTTGTGTCCAAAAAGGTACCTTATTCCCTATGTAGTGCACTACTTTTGACCAAGGCCCACAGGGATCTGCTCAAAGTAGGGCACTATATATAGGGTGCTATTTGGGATGCAGATCCTAGTCATTACAGAGGATCATTGATGGAGGCCTGAGTGAGATTGAGAGTGAGAGAGTGTGTGGGCTAGGGTGAACCACACAGTGATCCCACTACCACCCAGGACGTGCACCTCACCACACGCACGCACACACACACACACACACACACACACACACACACACACACACACACAATTTGCCTACAGGACAGGGATGTGGAGGGAGGCTGGGCAGCTGGAGGGCAGTTGGCAGGCCTGTGTTTTTGTGGCCTACCACAGTCTGAGGCTGGGATGGTTTCCGTGTTGGGCTCTATGTGTGTTTCAGGCGCCTGGGTGTGTGTCACAGTGTAACTTACCCACGCCACCGTGGTGGTCTTGGGAGGACTTGTATGGTAGCCTTCAGGGCTGGGGTCAATTCAAATTGGAGGCAGTCAATTGATTTTTATTTCAAATTAAACAATTTAAACCATTTTGAAATAAATAGCTTATACTCCTCAGTTTATTGAGAAGTCATTGAAATGAAAATAGATGTCGTTTTTTCTCATTTTGAATTGTTATCTAAGTTCACGTCCCGAATGTACTGCCTGCCTTCTATTCCAATTGACTCCAGCCCTGGTAGCCGTGTAAAGGAATTTGTCTGCAATGTGAAAACGACTGTGATACAGGCCCGGCGGTACAATCACTGCCACACTGGTCTGGTAATAATCACAATTTAAAATGAGAACCATTGATATTGGGAGGAGAGGGGATGACCATGCACCTGTCAGGTATCTGTTGAACTAAACATTTGGTCTTGTACTGTAGTACATCACATGGACACACTGGATGATTGTCATCTCCCGTGTGATCAATGAAGAACCTACTAGATGTCCAAGACCCAAATTGTCCTGTGATTATGGAAGGCTGCAGGGTGTGTCTTTAACAAGTGGGATAAAATCTACATCTACTGAATGAAGCATTTCCAGGTCTCTGCAGGCTACTTCTATCCCTTTTACTTTTGAGTTAAAAACAAAAACCTAGACCTACTGACTCCTCTATAGAGAGAGAGAGACACACACACACACACACACACCTACACACACACACAGGGTGGTCATGGGTCTGAATCTGGGTCTGTCCGCAGGGCTAAGCTTAGCAAGCTGCGACCCCCTCACCCTAGCTTCCTCCATTATAATTACAGGAAGTTAGCTCAGCCAATCAAAGAAGGGGGGGAGGGGGGGGGGTGTAGGTTCCTCTTAGGGAATGCAAGAAAGACATTGAGAAAGTGTTGAAGAGGGTGCAACTGTCTTCCAGCCATCTCAGGAAGAATGAATTTGATAACTGTCAGGTTATTGAGGGATATCTTTGTTCATCCCATATTGAAGTTTCTACTTTATTGAAGTCGTCAGGAGGATTTGAACACAGAGAGTCTGAGTTTAACCGGGCGGCCAGCTCTAGGAAGAGTCTTGGTGTTTCCAAACTTCTTCCTGTTAAGAATGATGAAGGCCACTTTGTTCTTGAGGACCTTCAATGCCGCAGACTTTTTGGTACTCTTCCCAGATCCGTGCCTCGACACAATCCTGTCTCGGAGCTCTACGGACAATTCCTTTGACGGCTTGGTTTGGTTTTTGCTCTGACATGCACTGTCAACTGTGGGACCTTATACAGACAGGTGTGTGCCTTTCCAAATCATGTCCAATCAATTGCATTTACCACAGGTGGACTCCAATCAAGTTGTAGAAACATCTCAAGGATGACCAATGGACACAGGATGCACCTGAGCTCAATTTCGAGTCTCATAGCAAAGGGTCTGAATACTTACATAAGTATTGTGTCTAAAAACCTGTTTTCGATTTGTCGTTATGGGGTATTGAGTGTAGATTGATGAGGATAAACATGTATTTCATCAATTTTAGCATAAGTCTTTAACAACGTGGTAGGCCACACAAGCGCGCAGAACGAGACCTCTGAGCGCTGAAGCGCTTAGCACATAAAAATCGTTTGTCGTCGGTTGCAACACTCACTACCGAGTTCCAAACTGCTTCTGGAAGCAACTTCAGCACAATAACTGTTAGTCTGGAGCTTCATGAAATGGGTTTCCATGGCCGTGCAGCCTCACACAAGCCTTAGATCACCATGTGCAATGCCAAGCGTCGGCTGGAGTGGTGTAAAGCTCGCTGCCATTGGACTCTGGAGCAGGTCCACACACAAATGGTTTGTCAAGATCTGTGTGGAAGAACTTGACTGGCCTGCACAGAGCCCTGACCTCATCCCCATCGAACACCTTTGGGATGAATTGGAACGCCGACTGCGAGCCAGGCCTAATCGCCCAACATCAGTGCCCGACCTCACTAGTGCTCTTGTGCCTGAGTGGAAGCAAGTCCCCGCAGCAATGTTCCAGCATCTAGTGGAATGCCTTACCAGAAAAGTGGAGGATGTTATAGCAGCAAAGTGGGGACCAACTCCATATTAATGCCCATGATTTTGGAATGAGATGTTTGACAAGCAGGTGTCCACATACTTTTGGTCATGTAGTGTAGCTCTCTCGCGTGTGCGCACCCACGAGCATGCGTTTTTGCACACACACACTTCAGAGCTCAAGAGCATCTGGTACCAAGGTTTTACAAAGGTATGGCTTTTCCACCCATTACCCAATCCCTTTGCTTTCCTTCTGCCAATACTGCAGCTGGCGTTCCTCCCACTCACTGACACTCTGTAGTCCCCATGCACACCCAGACACTCTGAAGGAAAAAAAACATGTTCCTTTTCCCCTGGAAAACAATGCTCACATCAGTTCACAGACCCAGGGATGCAGGTCTCTGCTTGTGTCTGCACCAGACATTCTCCTCCCTCAGGAGGCCTAGGAGACAGGACGTCGGGGAAGAGGAGAGATGAAGGGGATAGATTCTGCTGTCTTCATATTAACAGAGTTCTGTGTTTCCTCATTGGGACAAGGACGTAAAGGACTCCATCTCCTATGAGTGAACTCTCAGCTTTTGAACAATAGAACAATCACTTTTTTTAGGCCTACCCATTTTTTAAACTCTGATGTATCTATTCATAGTCCCTCTGAGATTCCTAGAAGGGAGACATCTTTCATATCTGGATATATATAAATATTAGCTCTTTGATAAGAGTTCAGTCTAGACCATTGTGATATCAATAAGACTGTTATATTCCTGAGGGGGAAACACATGGTCTCCAGTGAGGTGAGGAGGAGGAAGAAGAAGGGAAAAAATGAGGGGGTGGGAGGAAGAAGTGGAGGAGGCCTCGTCTTGTTCCACTTTTTACCAATCATCTCCTTTCCTTTAGGTTCTAGTTGGTCTTTGATAATTAGTGATAATCCACCCAGTCCCCAACATCACTGTGAGGATCTCTCTCTCTCGGTCTCTCTGTCTCTGTCTCTCTCGGTCTCTCTGTCTCTGTCTCTCTCGGTCTCTCTCTGTCTGATGAAGGGAGAAGGGAAAGAGCAGGAATTACTTCAGTGTCCTCTTTGCCTGGAAGGTCTTTAACCCTATGTGAGAAAACAGACTGTTATTAGGGGGAGAAAGAGGAGGATATACAGGAGAATAAGGAAGAGGAGGGGAGAGACAGTGAGAGGGGGTGTAGTTGTTTACTGTTGACTAGGGGCATTGGTTTAAATCCCAGGTGGGGTAATGCCTTGAACCTGGCTGAAATGAAGTCTGAATCAAGTCTGACAATCACCATTTTTGTATACATGGAAAATATACTGTACGATTATGCAAACTTTCTTTACCAACTTTGCCTTTTTCTTCTAGGAGAAGACAGCAGCTGTGACTTTGGATGGCCATAATGACAGACCGTTGTTTAACCCCTCGTTGTTGGATGGTGAGTCTGTTTTCCATCCTTGAATTTTCAAAATAGTTTATTACTGTGCGCTGAGTGTTTGATTGCCCTACACTAGTCTCTTATTGTGTGTGTAGCAAGCTCAGTGGTGGCTAGGTGGCCGTGCCCTTCCAGAGAAGTGACTAATTGACTACTCCTGAGCACATGGATTAGGATGGACGAGAACCCATACTGCAGCTAATAGTAATCTCTGTGTACGTGGCAGAATCAGTCTGGTGTAGACACAGTAACGGAGGCCAATGAATGCTCTATGGATAGTCCTGCTCCACCTGCCAGTCCCAGGGCATGGGTGTCTGTGTGTGAGGCTGATTGTGGCATCACCACAGGGTCTACTGTGTGTGTGTGTGTGTGTGTGTGTGTGTGTGTGTGTGTGTGTGTGTGTGTGTGTGTGTGTGTAGGGGGGGGGGGGCTCTGTGACATGGATCCCTCCGACTGAGTGAGAGAGGAATGTGGGATGGCACACTGTGCCTGCTTACCCCAACCTGGTCACCATGGTGACTGACTAAAAGGTGATGCGTGGAGCTGACAGGTTGACGGTAAGCAGCTGAGCAACACTCTACAGGCGTGGGACTGACTGAACCTCACGTCACAGCTGACCTGTGGGCAGGTGAGACGTAAGGGCCATGAGGGCCTGTTCCAGAATTGTCCCCCGTAGCTGATCTGAGGACTGTTCAATTGGGGACTGAGTGTGAATAGAACAGACCGTGTGAAGGCCACACGTCATTGAGTGTGATCGTTCAATATAAAGTGTCTCTGACGTGACCTCTTATACAGTACCTTCTCTGTGTCAGAGAGTTGCTGCTGTGGACTTCAGTTAGCGTCCCTTAACCATTAAGCAGTGAGACTTGCCACTACAGGACCCGTCATAAACAACACAATGTGATGACAACAGTGACACCGCTCCAACAGTGGGATCTGATCTGAAGCCAGTGAAGAGTCCCCTCCACAGAGGACAATACCTGCTTGTGTTGGTGAGAGGTTGTGGAATGCAGACTCTCACACTGACCTCCTGTCCGGAAATAGGAGAGGATTGTAGTAGTGGAGCGCTGGTTTGGACGGAGAGTAACTCAAACCTGTTAAAGAATGTCAAGAATCTATGTGTTAAAAGTTCCCACTGGTTCTCTCTCTCTCTCTACGGCTGGATCCTGGCAAATAAGAGACAGCTGTGTCGGAGGGAGAAGGAAACTGAGAGAAGTCACATTGACATTGATTGAATTGAATTGAGTGCGCATCCTCTATATGGAAAACATTACTGTATTGTACATGCACGCACACACAGGCGTACACACACACACACACACACACACACACACACACACACACACACACACACACACACACACACACCAAGCTCAGGCAGACATGTAGCAACCAGGATGTTGGTGTGTGTTGATATGCTGTAACTCAGTGGGTAATTAAAGCAGCTCATGGTAGAACTGCTGAGACAGACAGACCGCCCCACGTCATTTTTTAAAATGTGTATAATTTCTTTATTTAACCTTTTAACTTATGATTACACCTGTTTTAAAGTGCAATTGGAGACCTAACAGGTAGCCCTGCTCATTTCTGTTGGTTTAGTGGTCTACTGACTCGGCTCTACTGACTCGGCTCTACTGACTCGGCCCTACTGACTCGGCTCTACTGACTCGGCCCTACTGACTCGGCCCTACTGACTCGGCCCTACTGACTCGGCCCTACTGACTCGGCTCTACTGACTCGGCCCTACTGACCCGGCCCTACTGACCCGGCCCTACTGACTCGGCCCTACTGACTCGGCCCTACTGACTCGGCTCTACTGACTCGGCCCTACTGACTCGGCCCTACTGACTCGGCCCTACTGACTCGGCTCTACTGACTCGGCCCTACTGACTCGGCTCTACTGACTCGGCCCTACTGACTCGGCCCTACTGACTCGGCCCTACTGACTCGGCTCTACTGACTCGGCCCTACTGACTCGGCCCTACTGACTCGGCCCTACTGACTCGGCCCTACTGACTCGGCTCTACTGACTCGGCTCTACTGACTCGGCCCTACTGACTCGGCTCTACTGACTCGGCTTTGTACTGGGACTGAGCCTGTGTATAGCTTGCAGTCTCGTGTCTCTTTTTCCTGCGTGTTTCGTTCCTTTTTCCTACTTTATATTATTTCCTTGAATACTGCATTGTTGGGAAAGAGCTCACAAGTCAGCATTTCACTGTACTGTTTACACCTGCTGTATTCTGTGCATGTGACAAACGTTGAAAGTTGAAACTAATACTGTACTATAATTGAATTGTAACTGCACTGGCATGCAGCTTTGGAAACGCTCCTTAAGCTTTGCATCCTGTTTTAAGACCTGACTCTGCTTTAGAACACCCCAAACCCTCCCAACCCCATAACCACACACAGAAACACACCAAGAGATTTAAATGCCCCACATTTCTTCAAATGGTGTACTGTGAGGGTTTTTAGTTCCAATTGATTTCGCCACTCTGAAAACACATCCATCACATATTATGTTGAATCTCCTTTGAAGAACCAATACCGACTGAGCGACTTTGTTCTAAATTCCCTGGCTATGTCTTGGAGTGTAGTTACAACGAATCCCCACGTTCGTCCGCTAACTTATTTTGACAGCAAGTGCCATTCTGACTGCAGGGAGAGACGGGGAAAACAGATGAAATCTATTTCTCTCCCGCTCACGTTATTCGCCTGCCAAACCCCTCTGTTTTTGATGACAGATTCAAATGGATTTCGCGTGTGCTTTTTAGATACGTACAGGGCAGAGGGCGATCTGAGCCGTACCTGGACTGGCTACGGTTGTCTGCATGGAAATGTGATGACATCAAAGCTTTGCATGCCGAGCCCTAGGCCTCTACCCTCTCTACTGTGTAGGCCACCCAGAGAGGAGAGGGCACAGGGCCGCCTTTGCATAGATGCTATCTGGGGTCCACCCTCTCTCTTATCCGCGGCTGCTCTGGGTAATCTCTTAATTACAGTTTAAATAACATCCTGGTGAAAAACAATAAAGAATGAAACAGACATAGACCGATGAAGCTAACGGATGTTTAGAAATGGTAAAATACCCTAAAAACAATGTGTAACAGACACTTGATAGAGATTGACTGACTGTATGGATGCATATATAGATTAGATCGTCTGTGGTGTGTTTTGTTGAGATGTGAGGGTGTGACAAGTGGAGTGTGTGTGCAGTCAGGTGTTCTGGTGGCGTGCAGTGCCACATTCCACTTCACTCTGGACTCTCAACAATGGCTCACAGCTAGCACCGCACTATATCTGGAACGGGGATGGACAATGTGCAGCCAGGCAGCTTCCCTTTCGATCAGCCAATTTCAGTATAAATAGTGGAGTGACACAAACGCACACCAACAAACCAACACACACAGGTTGCACAGGCAGCACTGTGGTAGAATGCCTGGCCGGTTTTAGCTCACATCGCTGGATTAGAGAGCCAGCCAAAATAGATGACGTCGGCCTCGTGCCGTCAACGTCCCCATATCATCCTCACTCGCTGTCAAACCCAGGACACTCTCCTAATATCATTTTTCTGGAGTATCAAATGTTAGACCAATTTCAGCATCTGACTAATTCACCTGTAGTTTGTCTCTGTGCAGCTGTTGGTCCTGTGCCAGACGCTCTGCCTATAACTTTCATATGAGGACAGATCATTTTAAAAAGCTTTTAAAATTCACACTAGTTTTTGTTGACGATAGACTGGGGTCATGTGGCTGGCTAGCTGTCGTCCCCAGAGAGTGACAGTGTTGGTGGGGAAGCTTGCCTCAACAGACCGGCTCGAGGTGACATGGCTATTTCTCTGGAGCTCCTTGTCTTTTTGAGGCTCATTGACCGTGGAGGCTCTCTCCTACATTTCTATTTTCAGTCTCTCTCATTCTTGACTCTCTCTATAATTATCTCTCTTTTTCTCTCTAGTTCTCTCTCTCTCTCTCTCTCTCTCTCTCTCTCTCTCTCTCTCTCTCTCTCTCTCTCTCTCTCTCTCTCTCTCTCTCTCTCTCTCTCTCTCTCTCTCTCTCTCTCTCTCTCTCTCTCTCTCTCTCTCTCTCTCTCTCTCTCTCTCTCTCTCTCTCTGTGGTGTTTGCCAAGACTGAAGGGGAGGGGAGGGTATAAAGCTTCACAGACATTTATAAAAATAACAGAATAATCCCTAATCATATTCCTGGAACAGAGATCAGCCTGAACGGATCAACGAAAGAGCAATGCTTCTCCGTTTCTCTCTCTCTTTCGTGTCTCATTCACCCCTTCTCATATTCTACCATGTTTCTACTAATCCTCTGTCCAGCTGTAACAGTGTGCCGTTCTCTTTCTCTCGCTCTCTCTCTCTCTCTCCCTCTTTCTCTCTCTCTCTCTCTCCTCCCTACTCTCTAGCCCTCTCTCTCTCGCTCTCTCTGTCTCTCTCTGTCTCTCTCTCGCTCTCTCTCGCTCTCTCTGTCTGACTGCTGGAATGAGTCTGGCCTCTCTGAGTCTTGAGTGCCTAGGTAGAGTATAGAAGGTATCAGGTTACATATGGAGAATAGCAGCTACAGTGCCTTGCGAAAGTATTCGGCCCCCTTGAACTTTGCGACCTTTTGCCACATTTCAGGCTTCAAACATAAAGATATAAAACTGTATTTTTTTGTGAAGAATCAACAACAAGTGGGACACAATCATGAAGTGGAACGACATTTATTGGATATTTCAAACTTTTTTAACAAATCAAAAACTGAAATATTGGGCGTGCAAAATGATTCAGCCCCCTTAAGTTAATACTTTGTAGCGCCACCTTTTGCTGCGATTACAGCTGTAAGTCGCTTGGGGTATGTCTCAATCAGTTTTGCACATCGAGAGACTGAAATGTTTTCCCATTCCTTCTTGCAAAACAGCTCGAGCTCAGTGAGGTTGGATGGAGAGCATTTGTGAACAGCAGTTTTCAGTTCCTTCCACAGATTCCCGATTGGATTCAGGTCTGGACTTTGACTTGGCCATTCTAACACCTGGATATGTTTATTTTTGAACCATTCCATTGTAGATTTTCCTTTATGTTTTGGATCATTGTCTTGTTGGAAGACAAATCTCCGTCCCAGTCTCAGGTCTTTTGCAGACTCCATCAGGTTTTCTTCCAGAATGGTCCTGTATTTGGCTCCATCCATCTTCCCATCAATTTTAACCATCTTCCCTGTCCCTGCTGAAGAAAAGCAGGCCCAAACCATGATGCTGCCGCCACCATGTTTGACAGTGGGGATGGTATGTTCAGGGTGATGAGCTGTGTTGCTTTTACGCCAAATATAACGTTTTGCATTGTTGCCAAAAAGTTTGATTTTGGTTTCATCTGACCAGAGCACCTTCTTCCACATGTTTGGTGTGTCTCCCAGGTGGCTTGTGGCAAACTTTAAACTACACTTTTTATGGATATCTTTAAGAAATGGCTTTCTTCTTGCCACTCTTCCATAAAGGCCAGATTTGTGCAATATACGACTGATTGTTGTCCTATGGACAGAGTCTCCCACCTCAGCTGTAGATCTCTGCAGTTCATCCAGAGTGATCATGGGCCTCTTGGCTGCATCTCTGATCAGTCTTCTCCTTGTATGAGCTGAAAGTTTAGAGGGACGGCCAGGTCTTGGTAGATTTGCAGTGGTCTGATACTCCTTCCATTTCAATATTATCGCTTGCACAGTGCTCCTTGGGATGTTTAAAGCTTGGGAAATCTTTTTGTATCCAAATCCGGCTTTAAACTTCTTCACAACAGTATCTCGGACCTGCCTGGTGTGTTCCTTGTTCTTCATGATGCTCTCTGCGCTTTTAACGGACCTCTGAGACTATCACAGTGCAGGTGCATTTATACGGAGACTTGATTACACACAGGTGGATTGTATTTATCATCATTAGTCATTTAGGTCAACATTGGATCATTCAGAGATCCTCACTGAACTTCTGGAGAGAGTTTGCTGCACTGAAAGTAAAGGGGCTGAATAATTTTGCACGCCCAATTTTTCAGTTTTTGATTTGTTAAAAAAGTTTTAAATATCCAACAAATGTCGTTCCACTTCATGATTGTGTCCCACTTGTTGTTGATTCTTCACAAAAAAATACAGTTTTATATCTTTATGTTTGAAGCCTGAAATGTGGCAAAAGGTCGCAAAGTTCAAGGGGGCCGAATACTTTCGCATGGCACTGTATTCTGCAACAGACTGGACTGTTATTACAGGTGTACCAGGCCTAGATACAGCTGTTTATTACTCAGACATGGCTAGATATAATACCATGTATGTCTACAGATGGCTCTAAGTAACTACACTGAACAAAAATATAAACTCAACATGTAAAGTGTTTGCCCAATTTTTCATTTTTCAACTTTTTGTTTACATCCCTTTTAGTGAGCATTTCTGCTTTGCCAAGATAATCCATCCGCCTGACAGGTGTGGCATATCAAGAAGCTGATTAAATAGCATGATCTTTACACAGGTGCATCTTGTGCTGGGGACATTCAAAGGCCACTCTAAAATGTGCTGGTTTATCATACAACACAATGCCACAGATGTCTCAAGTTTTGAGGGACTGCAGGAATGTCCACCAGAGCGGTTGCCAGATAATTTAATGTTAATTTCTCTACCATAAGCCTCCTCCAATGTCGTTTTAGAGAATTTGGCAGTACGTCCGCCCGGCCTCACAACCATAGAACACATGTAATCACGCCAGCCCAGGAACTCCACATTTGGTCTCCTGCGGAATCGTCTGAGACCAGCCACCCAGACAGCTGATGAAACTGAGTAGTATTTCTGTCTGTAGTAAAGCCCTTTTGTGTGGGAAAACTCATTCTGATTGCCGGGGCCTCCCCAGTGGGTGGGCCAGGTTTCCAAGTGGGTGGGCCTATGCCCTCCCAGGCCCACCCATGGCTGCGCCCCTGCCCAGTAATGTGAAATCCATAGATTAGGGCCTAATTCATTTATTGCAATTGACTGATTTATTTCCTCAACTGTAACTTAGTAAATTATTAATTGTTGCATTTTGTGTTTATATTTTTGTTCATTATAAGTAAGTTGTGATCTTGATCTCTTGATCTCTTAGGAAAGTTGTTTTATCTATTCTTATGGAATAGTCATGTCACTGTTATGGTTACCTGTTCAAGTACTATCATTACCACATTACCATGCAGTGTTATCATTACACCATTACCACGCATTGTTATCATTACACCATTACCACACAGTGTTATCATTACACCATTACCACGCAGTGTTATCATTACCACATTACCACACAGTGTTATCATTACACCATTACCACGCAGTGTTATCATTACACCATTACCATGCAGTGTTATCATTACATAATTACCATGCAGTGTTATCATTACACCATTACCACGCAGTGTTATCATTACATAATTACCACGCAGTGTTATCATTACCACATTACCATGTAGTGTTATCATTACACCATTACCACGCAGTGTTATCATTACACCATTACCACACAGTGTTATCATTACACCATTACCACACAGTGTTATCATTACACCATTACCACACAGTGTTATAATTACACCATTACCATGCAGTGTTATCATTACACCATTACCACGCAGTGTTAGCATTACACCATTACCACGCAGTGTTAGCATTACACCATTGCCACGCAGTGTTATCATTACACCATTACCACGCAGTGTTATCTTTACAGCATTACCATCACAGCAGCCACCCTAGTCTACTCACAACAGCTGAACAGAACAGTCCAGCACCAATACCGTATCTGTTCAGAGAACGTAAAACACTAATCTGGGAATGTAACTTTTTGCTGCGTTTCTATAAACCAAGGAGGCTGGGCTGTGAGGAAGGGGGAGTGTGTGAACAGCTGCTCTACTCCACTGCTCTCCCCTCTCCCTCCACCTGTGTTCTGTGGCTCCGTCTGCAGAGCTGTGCTGCTGCAGTAGAGTACAGTAGTACTCTTGTACTTTCCTTAAAGATCAACTTCAATTAATGAGCGCCTCAGTGCTGGGCCTAGGGAGTCTCGCTGGCAGGAAATTGGAGGATAAGCTGCTTTTGTTTCACAGGGCCAATATTTTGTGGCTTTATTGGTTTCCTCATTCTCATTTGAGCTGGACACATGAAAGACCATGCGCTCACACACACACACACACACACACACACACACACACACACACACACTTGAAATACTTCATTTGAATCCACAAATCACATTACATCATAAAGGATTCAAACAATGTAAAGGTTGTTGATGCATGGACATGTAAGGACACAAAAACCACCTCCTCCACACAGCTAGGATGCCCATAATGCCTTAAACAGAGCAGGACCTAGACCAGTGGTCTCAACGGGTCGATCTCCAAGGCATTCCTAGTCGATCACCAAATATTTCTGTAAAAAACCCAACGATAAACCTTGCGTTAGTACTTTTTAAAATTTGTTTCGTGCTGTTGACGACAGGTGCAATTGATTCAGCAGCCCTAGCGCCGGGAAGGCAGTGTTCCCATTTTTAACCATTTCATGTGTCTGAAGGTAGAACTTTGCCTACCCAGCAGACCCAGAGAGCAAATCAAGGGCACCTATAGGCCTACCTCTGGCCAATCAGATTGCACAGTTTCCTCGAGCCATAGA
Organism: Oncorhynchus mykiss; assembly: GCF_013265735.2. NCBI lineage: Eukaryota > Metazoa > Chordata > Actinopteri > Salmoniformes > Salmonidae > Oncorhynchus > Oncorhynchus mykiss. The sequence continues at coordinate 38,588,172 of NC_048569.1, forward strand.
CTGTAAAAATAAACCTTGAATGCAAAGTTGGTGGTGAGAATTCTAAACTTTGAAGACCATGACTAGAGACTCAAAGAATACAGCCACGCTGTTCTGATATTTTTTGTAGCTGTCTATTTACTACCACAAGCCGATGCTGGCACTCAGACAGCACTCAATGAGCTGTATTCCGCCATAAGCAAACAAGAAAATGCTCATCCAGAGGCGGCGCTCCTTGTGGCCCGAACTTTAATGCAGGGAAACTTAAATCGGTTTTACCTAACTTCTACCAGCTTCTACCAGCACTAACCAGAGGAGGATGAAAAAAACTCTAGACCACCTTTACTCCACACACAGAGACGCGTGCAAAGATCTCCCTCGCCCTCCATTTTACAAATCTGACCATAATTATATCCTCCTAATTCCTGCTTACAAGCAAAAACCAAAGTAGGAAGTACCAGTCACTCGCTCAATACGGAAGTGGTCAGATGACACAGATGCTAAGCTACAGGACTGTTTTGCTAGTGCAGACTGAAATATGGCATTGAGGAGTACACCACATCAGTGATCAGCTTCATCAATAAGTGTATCGATGACGTCGTCCCCACAGTGACTGTATGTACATACCCCATCCAGAAGCCATAGATTACAGCTAACACCAACATCTAACCCGGACGCTTATAAGAAATCCTGCTACGCACAACGACGAACCATCAAACGGACAGTGTCAATACAGGTCTAAGATTGAATCCTAATACACCAGCTCCGACACTCATCGGATGTGGCAGCGCTTGCAAACTATTACCTACTACAAAGGGAAGCCCAGCCGCGAGCTGCCCAGTGACACGAGCCTACCAGGCGAGCTAAATTACTTCTATTCGCGCTGTGAAACAAGCAACACTGAAGCATTCATGAGAGCATCAGCTGTCCGGAACAACTGTGACCACGCTCTCCATAGCTGATGTGAGTAAGACCTTTAAACAGGTCAACAATCACAAGGCAGCGGACCAGACAGATTACCAGGACGTGTACTCCGAGCATGCGCTGACCAACTGGAAAGTGTCTTGACTGACATTTTCAACCTCTCCCTGACCCAGTCTGTAATACCAACATGTTTCAAGCAGACCACCATAGTCCCTGTGCCCCAAAACACCAATGTAACCTGCCTAAATGACTACCGGCCCGTAGCACTCACGTCTGTAGCCATGAAGTGCTTTGAAAGGCTGGTCATGGCTCACATCAACACCATCATCCCAGAAACCCTAGACCCACTCCAATTTGCATACTGCCCCAACAGATTCACAGATGATGCAATCTCTATTGGACTCCACACTGCCCTTTCCCACCTGGACAAAAGGAACACATATGTGAGAATGCTGTTCATTGACTACAGCTCAGCGTTCAACATCATAGTGCCTTCAAAGCTCATCACTAAGCTAAGGACCCTGGGACTAAACTCCTCCCTCTGTCACTGGATCCTGGACTTCCTGACAGGCCGCCCCCAGGTGGTAAGGATAGGTAACAACACATCTGCCAAGTTCATCCTCAACACGTGGGCCCCTCAGGGGTGCATGCTTTATCCCCTTCTGTACTCCCTGTTCGCCCATGACTAAGTGGCCAAGCATGACTCCAACACCATCATTTAAGTTTGCCAACGACACAACATGGTAGGCCTGATCACCGACAACGATGAGACTGCCTACAGGGAGGAGATCGAAGACCTGGCAGTGTGGTGCCAGAACAACAACCTCTCCCTCAACGTGATCAAGACAAAGGAGATGATCGTGGACTACAGGAAAAGGATGGCTGAGCTCGCCCCATTCTCATCAACGGGACTGTAGTGGATCAGGTTGAGAGCTTCAAGTTCCTTGGTGTCCACATCACCAACAAACTATCATGGTCCAAACACACCAAGACAGCTGTGAAGAGGGCACAACAAAACCTATTACTCCTCAGCAGACTGAAAAGATTTGGCATGGGTCCTCAGATCCTCAAAGTTCTAAAGCTGCACCATCGAGAGCAATCTGACTGGTTGCATCTCCGGCTGGTATGGCAACTGCTCGGCCTCCGACCGCAAGGCGCTACAGAGGGTAGGGCCAAGAGGGCCAAGCTTCCTGCCATCCAGGACCTCTATACCCGCCTGTGTCAGAAGAAGGCCCTAAAAATTGCCAAAAACTCCAGCCACCCTAGTCAGACCGTTCTCTCTGGTACCTCATGGCAAACGGTATCGGAGAGCCATGTTTAGGTCCAAGAGGTTTCTTAACAGCTTCTACCCGCAAGCCATAAGACTGTTGCACAGCTAATCAAATGACTACACAGACTATTGACATTGACACACCCTTTTTTTACGCTGCTGCTACTCTCTGTTTATTATCGATGCAGTCACTTTACCCCTACCTACATGTGCATACTGTATTACCTCAATTACCTCGACTCACCTGTAACCCCACACATTGACTCTACCGGTAGCCTTGTTATTGTTATTTTATTTATTTATTTTTTACTTTCGTCTATTTAGTAAATATTTTCTGAAACTTTTATTTTTCTTAAAACTGCATTGTTGGTTAAGGGCTTGTAAGTAAGCATTTCACTGTAAGGTCTACAGCTGTTGTATTCGGAACGTCTGACAAATAAAATTTTTTGAAATGATCTATTACCAGTGGGATCATATACCAATAAATAATCATATATACAGTTGAAGTCGGAGGTTTACATACACCTTGGCCAAATACATTTAAACTCAGTTTTTCACAATTCCTGACATTTAATCCTAGTAAAAATTCCCTGTCTTAGGTCAGCTAGGATCACCACTTTATTTGAAGAATGTGAAATGTCAGAATTATAGTAGAGAGAATTATTTATTTCAGCTTTTATTTCTTTCATCACATCCCAGTGGGTCAGAAGTTTACATACACTCAATTAGTATTTGGTAGCATTGCTTTTAAACTGTTTAACTTGGGTCAAATGTTTCGGGTAGCCTTCCACAAGCGTATCACAATAAGTTGGGTGAATTTTGGCCCATTCCTCCTGACAGAGCTGGTGTAACTGAGTCAGGTGTGTAGGCCTCCTTGCTCGCACACGCTTTTTCAGTTCTGCCCACACATTTTCTATAGGATTGAGGTCAGGGCTTTGTGGTGGCCACTCCAATACCTTGACTTTGTTGTCCTTAAGCCATTTTGCCACAACTTTGGAAGTATGCTTGGGGTCATTGTCCATTTGGAAGACCCATTTTGCGACCAAGCTTTAACTTCCTGACTGATGTCTTGAGATGTTGCTTCAATATATCCACATAATTGTCTTTCCACCCCCGTGCTTCACAGTTGGGATAGTGTTCTTTGGCTTGCAAGCCTCCCCCTTTTTCCTCCAAACATAATGATGGTCATTATGGCCTAAAAGTTCTACTTTTGTTTCATCAAACCATAGGACATTTCTCCAAAAAGTATGATCTTTGTCGCCATGGGCAGTTACAAATCGTAGTCTGGATTTTTTATGGCGGTTTTGGGAGCAGTGACTTCTTTCTTGCAAAGCGGCCTTTCAGGTTATGTGGATATAGATACTTTTGTACCTGTTTCCTCCAGCATCTTCACAAGGTCTTGGCTGTTGTTTTGGGATTGATTTGCACCTTTCGCACCAAAGTATGTTCATCTCTAGGAGACAGAATGCGTATCCTTCCTGAGCGGTATGATGGCTGCCTCATCCCATGGTGTTTATACTTGCGTACTATTGTTTGTACAGATGAACCTGGTACCGTCAGGCATTTGGAAATTGCTTCCAATGATGAACCAGACTTGTTGGAGGTCTACAATTATTTTTCTGAAGTCTTGACTGATTAATTTAGATTTTCCCATGATGTCAAGCAAAGAGGCACTGAGTTTGAAGGTAGGCCTTGAAATACATCCAAAGGTACAACTTCTATTAACTCAAATTATGTCAATTAGCCTATCAGAAGCTTCTAAAGCCATGACATTTTCTGGAATTTTCCAAGCTTTTTAAAGGCACAGTCAAATTAGTGTATGTAAACTTCTGACCCACTGGAATTGTGATACAGTGAATTAATAATGAAATAATCTGTCTGTAAACAGTTGCTGGAAAAATTGCTCTTGTCATGCGCCAAGTAAATGTCCTAAACGACTTGCCAAAACTATAGTTTGTTAGCAAGACATTTGTGAAGTGGTTGAAAATCAAGTTTTAATGACTCCAACCTAAATATATGTAAACTTCTGACTTCAACGGTATATATTTCAAAATTGTCTGGGAATAGCAACATTGGCAGGGCAATTCAAGCATAACCAATATGCAGGCCTATAGCCTACTCCACAGACCTCATTGCTACAGTACTGTTTTTCATTGATTTATGTTGCAAAAGCTTACGCTCTTAGGTCATGTTTAAAAAAAATAATCTGAGCGGCAGATCTCGGCTTTCATTTTGACTCCGAAAGTGATCTTGACTCAGAAAAGGTTGGTGACCACTGACCTAGCCGGTTGTTTTGCTCTACTCTTAGGCAGGCCTGCAACCTGAAAGGGCCATGTACCATAAGCCCATGTACGTGGCCCAGACTGCTAAATATCAATATCGCCAACTTGTATCTGTATCCCAGAGTGTCCAAGCGGTATGCAAAAAGAAAAGGTACTTGAGGAGCTTGTCAGAAAGGGCTCCATGTATCATTTGAATTAGCAGCCCACTTCCAGAATCGAGGCCAATTGAGGCTGCATGCGCTTTCTCCTCCGACAGTTACAGATAACAACAGCTCCATTTGGAATAGGAAGTAGCCCACCTGTTGGCTCTTGGTCGTTGTAGCCATGTCCTTCTCTTCTTAACGTTTAAGTCCGTCATCATCAAGTCAGTTAAAACGACACATACCCGAGACCTGTGACAATCATATCAGATCCGACCCAGACCCGTGACATGATTTAGAATTCTGGAACTAGACCTGCTCTGGACCCGAATTGGGTCTTTGGTATTCGGGTCCAGGTGGACAGGTGGAGATCTCTACTTCCTCCCACAGTAAGTCCAGAACGAGGGAGGCTCTGGCTAGCTCTAACTGTCAGACCATCACTGTTGAGCATGTTCAGCGGGTCAGTCGGTCTGGTAGAGCTGTATATCCAGTCAACATTCGGGACACCGAAACCCCCCTCTGTTCAGCTCAGGAAGATAAAGTCACGTGTGGTGTGTGTGTGTGTTTAAGCATAGCCACATTCTCACTACTTGAAATTTTTGTTGTTGTTAATCCTCCTCATAAACCTCTGTGGGATATGCACATTGGCAAACAGATGTTGAATCTTTGCGAGCGCCACATCTCTGACATCTCTGACATCTCTGACAGTGTCTAGCTTCATGACCCCCCCCCCCCTCCCCCCACTTGCCAGCAACATTACATTTATGTCCAAGATAGCTGGATGTTTCGTGACAAGAGTTTTTTCATTAGTGTAAGTGTTTGCGGCTTATCAGTCTTTCGTAGAAAACCGCACATTTAGTGTCTTTGACTTCCCGACCATTTCAAAAAGTCGTCTGTACGAGAGAGCATGTCTTTGATAACCCACACCTCTCTGGAGGCGATCTCAACGTCGTGACCCCTGTAATGGGTTCAGGAGCACACTGGCAAAGCCATTTCAGCCACTGGTTGATGGCTAGGATGAAGTTAACAGAGCTCCATGGGCAACCTGTTTTTATGCCAACCCTGAGTGGCATAAAACACACACACACGTACAGTACACACACATTCACACAGTATTGCCTTTTAGATGTGTCTGCACTGTCTGTGATGTTTATCCCCCCCAGGGGGTGTTGAAGTAACAGGGCTCTCAGTGTGACAGTGCACAGGATGGTGGGGGTTCTGTTGTCTTTGAGGCTTGTGTTTGTTTTACTTTTTAAACACACTCCCAAATGAAGCAGTGAATGAGCTGGGCTGGACAGCTCCCTGGGACCAGGTCTGAGGCTGAGGAGGAGAAGAGAGTGGGCCGGGCCTGAGGTCCCCAGAAAAGCCTAAAATGTGAAAATGAGTGGAACTCCCAGGGTTTTCAAAACAAGCCCAGAGATTTCATTACACATACCTGGACAACTGAGGGCATGGAGAAAAAAAAACACTCCTCACATATGCATGCACACACACGTACACTCGAACACACACACTACCGCACATATATTTGCACGTGCGCACACACTCCCCGCACCCGTGAGCAGCAGCTGAGCTGCTCAGACTTTTAAAAACCGAAAAAAATAAGAATCATTTCAACTAAATACACCAGTGAACTCTCTCTCCCCCCTGCCTATGCCTCTCCCTCTCTCTCCCCCCTTTCCCTCTCTCTCCCCCTGCCTCTGCCTCTCCCTCTCTCCCCCCTCTCTCTCTCTCCCTCTCCCTCTGCCTCTCCCTCTCTCTTTCCTTCTCCCTTTCTCCCTCTCTCTTTATTCTCTCTCTCTTTCCCCTCTCTCTTTCTTCTATCTCTCTTTATTCTCTCTTTCTCTCTTTCTAGCTCTCTCTCTCTCAATTTCTTCCTTTCTTTCTCTCTCTTTCTTCCTCTCTCTCTTTCTTCCTTCCTCTCTCTCTTTCTTTCTTTCTTTCTTTCTTTCTTTCTTTCTTTCTCTCTCTTCATTCCTCTCGCTCGCTCTCTCCCTCTCTCTCCCTCTCCCTCTGCCTCTCCCTCTCTCTCTCTCTCTCTCTCTCTCTCTCTCTCTCTCTCTCTCTCTCTCTCTCTCTTTCTCTCCCTTTTCCCCTCCCTCTCTCTCAGCATCAGAAAAGTGCAGCGCACTACATCAATATGGTCATCAATCATAGGCTGTACGCCCTGTACAGGGCTGGGGTGTGGGTGGTGGAGAAGGGGAGCGCTGTGCTGCCTAACACTGTAGGTTGGGAATGTGGGCGCTGGGCGGGGGTGTTATTCTGGGCTACACTAGTGAGGTTGGAACCTTTAGGCATGGTTCCATCATGTTTTGGGTGGGGGCTGCTGGACTATTGGATGACCATGGTTCTCTTCAGGTCCAAACCCAAAGATGGACTGAAGCAGCTTTTTAACAACCGTAGGGAGTGAACATTATTTATAATAAGGGTTACATGGAGAAAATTAGACCTCACTGAAGTGAAAATGGATGGCCCTCCCTTCAGCAAAATATATTTGACCTAAACCCTCCCTGAACGCTTGAAGAAAAAATGACCCTCCCCTGTACCCAAAACAATAATTAAAACAAAGTGGATAGCAGAGAACATGTCTACTGTTTACCCTCACTTCTTGGACAGAGCCTTAGATATGTAGTTTTAGAAACTGTTCTTCGTCCTCTAAGCATTACATGGCAACGCAGGAATTCTGATAGCGCACAGGGCTGCAGGCTAGAAGGTTGTGGGTTCGCAGACCACCGTGGAAAGATCCCCGTTATAGTAAAAATCATTGCATGAATCTATTATCATATTCATAGATCCAAGAAAAAAAAATAATAATAAGAAGAAAAAATGTCATGCAATTCTACGCCATTTAGACTTTTTTTAATAACACACAAATTACAGAATGGAGAGATAAGATGAACACATAGGCCTATCATATTTCTCCAACGCCATAATCTGTCTGTTTGAATTATTTCATTGCAAACAAATCTGTGACATCATTAGGAATCTGATGTATTGTATTGGTCGCGGGGTGGCGGGTTTTTGGGCTGCTTCTAAATTGCACCGCGACCTCCATGACATTTCTACATTTCTGTAGCCTACTATTTGATAAAATACATATGTTGAAATGACGATATTACAAATCGACTTGTGTAGGCTACCTGGAGTTGGCAAATGGATAAACAGCCTATAACTTCAGTTTGTTGTTGTTGTAGCCTTGTGTTATTATGCAATTATTAATGGCCCATGTTTAGTTCATTCATTTGGAAGTTATCAATTGTGATCATAGTCACAGCTCTATCGCGTATGTATCGTTCTCCACGTTTAATGTCAGTTTCATTGTGGACTTTTCACGGAAGTTAGATGTTGGCCTATCAGAGGCTATAGGCTTCCGGCATCAAGCTCTGCAAACCATGGCAAAGTGAATTACAATCATAAAGCCAGATTTTAGTCCGTAGCCTATGGCTATTGAAATAACAAGTCAATCTCGCAAATGGGCGATTTATAACGGTTTGAAGTCTTGACATCTGGCACATAATAACAGCACAATTGCCAGAAAATAGCCGAACATTCATTTTTGGAGGTTCCTCCAAGTGTTTCTTGCACAGAGCTTTCGAGATCCTCTGTCCAACTTTCAACACTCAAACTCTCCTGTCGGATTGATCTATAGTTATGTACATGCACAAACAGGATGTATTGACAGTTATACACTGGGTGGTTTGAGCCCTGGGTGCTGATTGGTTTAAAGCCTTGGTATATCAGACCGTGTACCACGGGTTTGACCTATTTAAACGTTTTGCTGTTCTTATTCCATTGGTAACCAGATTATAATATCAATAAGGCACCTCAAGGGGTTGTGGTGTCGTAAGAACAGCCCTTAGCTGTGGTATATTGGCCATATACCACACCTCCTCTGCCTTATTGCTTAATTATAGCAGTCAAAACAAGTTCAATTTGACATCCATTGATGGAAAATGATCTGGCGAGTTTAATAAGGGCAAAAGATCTTTTCTCTAAAGACATATTCTTAAACTCACAATAATTATTATTTTGAAGCGATCTTTACTTCTTTGCGTACTTTTCTTACAAATTACATCAACATTCCTTCTTAATTCGCTCGATAACGTTGTATAAAACCTTTTTTTGGGGGGGGGGGGGGGGGGTAAATGTTGGGCAGGTTTCAGGCCTCGTGGGCGGACTTTGAGAGGTCATTGGGCTAGACATGGCAATCATGGTGTTTCCCTAAGAGCTGTTTTAAACATCTATTGTACAGAAAGTAAATAGCTTAACCAATTGATAGTGACAGAATTAGATTACTTCCCAAGCAAAGTCATTTTTTTGTCCCCTCGGCTATAGAAGGTTGTAGCTCAGCCTCTGAATGTCAAGGAAACAGAACAATGACATCCCCATATGCATCGGAGTCTCGTCTTTCACGGGTATTTTACAGTTTGTTTCTAGCATAAAGCATTGCAGACCAAAGCGCTGTTATAGATCATTTCATACAATCGGATCAGTTTTATTTTCTGTGCTTTTTTCCACTTTCTTTAATAAAAGGTAGGGCTATGGCATACCCTCTTATACCCTCTCAATTCAAGTCTTGGTTTTAACTTAACAGCCCTGATATGGAGGTAGGGCATTTAAAGAGTGCATGGTGGGTGGAGGAACTGACCGACACATCTATGGATATAGCAGACGATAGTCTAATAGTCTGTCAAACAGGTAGGCCTACCTCATAATAGAAAGATATAGGCTCCAACACAAAGCCCTCTTGTTGTTAGCGAAGTCTAATTAAAATGAAGATTGTTGAAATGAATTATGGCTACTGGAATTTGCCTACTTTCAGCACCATGAGCTGTCCATTTCTGATTGATTGTTCCGGGGCTGCTGTATCAAGTTTCAGCACCACAATGTGTTACTCGGATCTGGCTTATTAAGTCAATTACTATGATAAATAGGACTACATCATGGGCAAGATGCATACTTTTTCCATATTTTGTTACGTTATTCTAAAATTAATAAAATATTTTTGTTTACTCATCAATCTACAAACAATTCCCCATAATGCAAAGTGAAAACAGGTTTCACAAATGTTTGCTAATTTATTAATTAAAAAAAATGAAATACCTTATTTACATAAGTATAAGAGACTCGAAATTGAGCTCAGGAGCATCCTGTTTCCATTGATCATTCTTGATGTTCCTACAACTTGACATTTCTAAAAACCCGGTTTTTGCTTTATCATTATGGGGTATTGCTTTATTATTATGGGGTATTGCTTTATCATTATGGGGTATTGCTTTATCATTATGGGGTATTGCTTTATCATTATGGGGTATTGCTTTATCATTGTGGGGTATTGCTTTATCATTGTGGGGTATTGCTTTATCATTGTGGGGTATTGCTTTATCATTATGGGGTATTGCTTTATCATTATGGGGTATTGCTTTATCATTATGGGGTATTGCTTTATCATTATGGGTTATTACTTTATCATTATGGGGTATTGCTTTATCATTGTGGGGTATTGCTTTATCATTGTGGGGTATTGCTTTATCATTATGGGGTATTGCTTTATCATTATGGGGTATTGCTTTATCATTATGGGGTATTGCTTTATCATTATGGTGTATTGCTTTATCATTATGGGGTATTGCTTTATCATTATGGGTTATTACTTTATCATTATGGGGTATTGCTTTATCATTATGGGGTATTGCTTTATCATTGTGGGGTATTGCTTTATCATTATGGGGTATTGCTTTATCATTATGGGGTATTGCTTTATCATTATGGGATATTGCTTTATCATTATGGGTTATTACTTTATCATTATAGGGTATTGCTTTATCATTATGGGGTATTGCTTTATCATTGTGGGGTATTGCTTTATCATTATGGGGTATTGCTTTATCATTATGGGGTCTTGCTTTATCATTATGGGGTATTGCTTTATCATTATGGGGTATTGCTTTATCATTATGGGGTATTGCTTTATCATTATGGGGTATTGCTTTATCATTATGGGGTATTGCTTTATCATTATGGGGTATTGTGTGTAGATTGATGAGGGGGGAGGGGGAACAATTTAATCCATTAGAATAAGGCTGTAACAGAACAAAATGTGAAAAAGTCAACGGGTCTATACGCTTTTTCTGAATGCACTGTACTGTTTAAAAATAAAAATAAAATCAATTATAGTAGTATAGTAGCAAGCTATCAAAGTTGACCTCCGGTCCTCATCTTTGTGCTCTCCTTCTCAAACTGAACAGAGGCTATACTCTAGTCCACGTACAAGTTTAGGCCTAATCAAAAATGATTTCCAGAATAGGCCTTTGACTCTCCTCCTGAACAGCCACTGCAGCACACACATTTTTTTTTGATCAGCAAGAGCAGAGCAGGCCGGGGATCAGGGTTGGAATATAATTTGCAGTGTGTAATGCAGCCTAGTTTTATTTACACCCTCCCATCAGCTATCTTAGAAATACAACTCTGCCATGTGCTTCTCTGAGCATGCACTTCATAGCCTAAAGCCTATAGGATATGGATTGTTTGATTGAGACCACACTAAATAGCCTATAGGCGCAATTGATATTGTGCTCAGCGGAGAATCAGGGATGAGGTGCGGCATCGGGCAAATATCGATATACACTCAGTGGCCAGTTTATTAGGTACACCCATCTAGTACCAGTTCGGACCCCCCTTTGCCTCCAGAACAGCCTGAATTCTCTGGGGTGTGTAAACATTGCTCAATTGGTATCAACGGACCTAACGTGTGCCAGAAAATGATTCCCCACACCATTACGCCACCAGACTGTACAGGTGACACCAGGCAGGATGGGTCCATGGACTCATGCTGCTTACACCAAATCCTGACTCTGCCATCTGCATGACGCAACAGGGACTGGGATTCGTCAGACCAGGGGATGTTTTTCCACTCCTCCATTGTCCAGTGTTGGTGATTCTGTTCCCACTGGAGCCACTTCTTCTTGTTTTTAGCTGATAGGAGTGGAACCCGGTGTGGTCGTCTGCTGCAATCAACCATCCGTGACAAGGAACGACATTGTGCGTTCCAAGATGCCGGTCTGCACACCACTATTGTACTGCGTCGTTATTTGCCTGTTTGTGGCCTGCCTGTTAGCTTGCACGATTCTTGCCATTCTCCTTTGACCTCTCTCATCAACAAGCTGTTTTCACCCACAGGACTGCCGCTGACTGGATGTGTTTTGTTTGTGGCACCATTCTCAGGACACTAGACATTGTTATACGTGTAAAGTCCAGGAGGACAGCCGTTTCTGAGATACTGGTAACCGACGATCATACCACGCTCAAAGTCACTTAGGTCACTTGTTTTGCCCATTCTATCCTTCAAATGGCCACGTGACCCACTGTCTGTTGGAGCAAACCATTTTTGTAAACGGGGTAGTGTACCTATGAACTGGCCTCTGAGTGTATAGCCTAATAAGCAACTTATTCTAAAACACTGAGAAATATTGAAATTTAATCCTTTACAAATTACATGACCCTCCCTTGGACTAGATTTAAAAAAAACACTAAACCCTCGCCTTGACTGAAATTGAAAGAGTATGATCCTCCCCAATTTTTGTCCAGGTACCCATTTTGTAAATGTCAATCCATCCCTTAAAGCCCTGACTTTAGCCTTGTGTTTAAACCACTGGGTTTATATTTCTGCAACTGTAGATCCCTGTTTCCCTACCCTGGTCCTCAAGTACCCCCAACACTACACATTCTTGTTGTAACCTCGGACAAGCACACCCGATTCATCAAGCACTTAACTGGTTGAATCAGGTGTGTTTGTCTGAGCCTACAACAATAATGAGTGGTGTTGGGGGTACTTGGGGACCAGAGTTGAGAGACACTGCTATAGATAGAGAGTCTGCCATTTGGATGAGGTCTGTGGGAATGTTTGCCTCCTCAGCAGCCTACCAACCAGCCAGCCTGCCTAGCAGTAACAAGATGTCTGCAGACTGCAAATGAGGCTTGAGCCAAACTATACTACGTCCTGGGGGATTGGACTGGAGCTCAACCCTAAAATTGAACCTCCACTCTGGGGTCCTGAGGGAGGGGGTAGAGGAGGATCCTCTGGCAGACCTAAATCTACTCAATGCCGCCTGGATTCCTGCTCTCAGATCCTACCCTGTCTGTGTAAACAGGTCTGGAGTATCACCACTGTGTGTGTGTGGGCACACACGATGTGCTGTGTGTGTGTGTGTGTGTGTGTGTGTGTGTGTGCGTAGGCACACACAATGTGCTGTAAGTGAACACTGGTGTGTGTGTGTGTGTGTGTGTATGGGCACACACGATGTGCTGTGTGTGTGTGTGTGTGTGTGTGTGTGTGTGTGTGTGGGCACACACGATGTGCTGTGTGTGTGTGTGTGTGTGGGCACACACGATGTGCTGTGTGTGTGTGTGTGTGTGTGTGTGTGTATGGGCACACACGAAGTGCTGTGTGTGTGTGTCACCCCCCCCCCCCCCCCCCCACCCAGGAACGCTATTTCAATGCAGCCATCTCCCTTTAATGTCATACTCCTATTGTGGTCAGACGTACTAGAGACCACAGACCACGGCAAGTTATACTGCTCCGTTGGATCCGTTTCTTTCTAGTGAAGTAATCCAAGTGGAGTGACTCTCCACTGACCCATCTCCCAAGACGTAGGGTCACACCGCTGGCCTGGTACACCGTGGGTTCCCCATCATCTTGATTCTTCACCCCCCCCCCCCCCCCCCCCCCCCCCTCCCAGAGGCTGTTGGATATCTTAGTGCATCTAATCACTTCATAAACCACTGTCTTTGTGCATTAGACACAGGGTGAGAGGACAGCTGTCTGTGCAGTATGTTGCTCTGCTCTGGGACGTCTGTCTGTGTGTGGTGTGTTTGGCGTGGCGAACACATATCATATGTTTTGTTTTACTGACCGGACCTGGGAGGGCGGGCTGTTCGCCTCATCTCCTGGGCTGATACTTGACCCACGGGGTAATCACAGAGGGATTTGGGACACCTTTGATCCCCCTTTTCTGTCCATGAGGGGGTGTAGGGCTGAAACACAGAGATTAGGGGCACTGGGGAGAGGGCTGCTAGGCTGATTTGGTGCTGGAGCGTATTTGCGTGTGTGTCTGTGTTTGATTCTTTGATTGTACTTCAGGGCACGAGATATGGGTCTACAGTGTTCCCCTTTTAAAGTGGTAATCTGCAGTTGCTACATCTATTTTTGGACTTATGAATGATATGTAGCCATTGATTCTTGAAGAATATAACTTATAACTCCTTAAGAACCCCAAATATTGTTTTACTCCAAAGTTTTTAAAGATAATAAATGTAAACAAACAATGTATAGCCTCAAAACATGGTTAAAACTATAATTTTGGATGGTCAGTCCTTGCATCCATAGCTCTGTCTATGAATTTCAGAGTGGTTGAATTTCTCCAGCCCCATCCCTCATCTTTGGAAACAGTGGTGAAGAGAACACTTTATTGGTTCATCTGCGGATTGACCCTTTAAGACTAGCTCAGCTACTACAATGTGCCAGTCCCCAAACATTACTAACCATTGATGTTTGATTAATTGTAGCTCTTTACAATGTCAAACCTAGATGCCATCCTGCAAGAGTGTGTGTCTCTTCTCAGCAAATCGATAAAGCTCTAAAAGTACTGCAATAAAAGGGGTGAGAGGGTCAGAGTTCGTTAGAGGTCAATTTAGATGACCAGAACGGTCACCTTCTGGTCTGGCACCTGCAGCTGCTCTCTGGTTGGCTGACTGATAGGGCAGGGCGGAAGGAGGACCACGTCCTAAATGAGGAATAGCTGAGTGGGAGGAGCGATGATCCATCATAGATTCCTCATGAGGAAACCATGACCCTGGTATGCTTGTGTTCTCCAGCTCTTCTCTCCTCTATAGACAGGCACATGTGCAGGAGCAGAGAAATGAATGGTCTCTGGTAGCCAACACTCCCAATGGGCTTAGATTCTCAATCAACTCAACAGAATAGCTTTGTGGTCTGGAAAATGAACTCATGACCAGCGGGTTATCTGTTCCCTAAAGAGTTAGGTCATACTGCCATTGTGTTATTGAGCAAGAATTAACCTGCATATGGACACTTTGTATACTGAACAGAATGAACTATGTCAAGAATATAAAATAAAACATAAGTAGCGAGGAGGAGGCTGAGAGAGAGGTGCAGACAGTGTTTACATGATGACAAGAGCTGGTTTAGGCTAATTATGTATAGAAAAATGTATAAAGATACAGTTGAAGTCGGAAGTTTACATACACTTAGGTTGGAGTCATTAAAACATTTTTTCAACCACTCCACAAATTTCTTGTTAACAAACTCTAGTTTTGGCAAGTCTATTAGGACATCTATTTTGTGCATGACAAAAGTCATTTTTCCAACAATTGTTTACAGACAGATTATTTACCTTATAATTCACTGTATCACAATTTCAGTGTGTCAGAAGTTTACATACACTAAGTTGACTGTGCCTTTAAACAGATTGGAACATTCCAGAAAATGATGTCATGGCTTTAGAAGCTTCTGATAGGCTAATTGACATAATTTTAGTCATTTGGAGGTGCACCTGTGGATGTATTTCAAGGCCTACCTTCAAACTCAGTGCCTCTTTGCTTGACATTTGGGAAAATCAAAAGACCTCAGAAATAAAATGGTAGACCTCCACAAGTCTGTTTCATGCTTGGGAGCAATTTCCAAATGCCTGAAGGTACCACGTTCGTCTGTACAAACAATAGTACGCAAGTATGAACACAATGGGACCACACAGCCGTCATACCGCTTAGGAAGGAGACGCGTTCTGTCTCCTAGAGATGAACGTACTTTGGTGCGAATCAAGTGCAAATCAAGTGCAAATCAATCCCAGAACAACAGCAAAGGACCTTGTGAAGATGCTAGAGGAAACAGGTCCAAAAGTATCTATATCCATAGTAAAACAAGGCCTATATCAACATAACTTGAAAGGCCACTCAGCAAGGAAGATGCCACTGCTCCAAACCCCCCAAAAAGCCAGACTACGGTTTGCAACTGCACATGGGGACGAAGCTCGTACTTTTTGGAGAATTGTCCTCTGGTCTGATGAAACAAAAATCGAACTGTTTGGCAATAATGACCATCATCACAACTGGAGGAAAAATGAGGAGGCTTACAAGCCGAAGAACACCATACCAACCTTGCAGCACGGGGGTGGCGGCATCATGTCTTGGGGGTGCTTTGCTGGAGGAGGGACTGGTGCACTTCACAAAATAGATCGATTCATGAGGATGGAAAATGATGTGGATATCGCAAATGGGTCTTCCAAATGGACAATAACCCCAAGCATTCTTCCAAAGTTGTGGCAAAATGGCTTAAGGACAACAAAGTCAAGGTATTGGAGTGACCATCACAAAGCCCTGACCTCAATCCTATAGAAAATTTGTGGGCAGAACTGAAAAACCATCAGTACATCAGCTCTGTCAGGAGGAATGGGCCAAAATTCACCCAACTTATTGTGGGAAGCTTGTGGAAGGCTACCCAAAACATTTGACCCAAGTTAAACAATTTAAATGCAATGCTACCAAATACTAATTGAGTGTATGTAAACTTCTGACCCTCTGGGAATGTGATTCAAGAAATAAAGGCTGAAATAAATCACTCTCTACTATTATTCTGACATTTCACATTCTTCAAATAAAGTGGTGATCCTAACTGACCAAAGACAGGGAATTTTTAATAGGATTAAATGTCAGGAATTGTGACAAACTGAGTTTAAATGTTTTTGGCCAAGGTGTATGTAAACTTCTGACTTCAACTGTAGATACAGTGCATTTGGAAAGTATTCAGACTCCTTCCCCTTTTCCACATTTTGTTACTTTATAGCCTTATTCTAAAAAGGATTCAATGAAAAATATATATTTACACACAATACCCCATAATGAGAAAATTAAAAAAAGGTTTTTAGATATTTTTGAAAATGTATTCAAAATGAACAACGGAAATACCTTATTTACATAAGTATTCAGACCTTTTGCTGTGAGACTTGACATTGAGCTCAGGTGCATCCTGCTTCCATTGATCATCCTTGAGATGTTTCTACAACTTGATTGTAGTCCACCTTTGGTATATTCTATTGATTGGACATGATTTGGAGGCACACACCTGTCTATATAAGGTCCCATAGTTGTCAGTGCATGTCAGAGCAAAAACCAAGCCATGAGGTCGAAGGAATTGTCCGTAGAGCTCCAAGACGGGATTGTGTCGAGGCACAGATCTGGGGAAGGGTACCAAAACATTTCTGCAGCATTGAAGGTCCCCAAGAACACAGTGGCCTCCATCAATCTTAAATGGAAGAAATATGGAAACACCAAGACACGTCCTAGAGCTGGCCGCCTCGCCAAACTGAGCAAATGGGGGCGAAGGGCCTTGGTCAGGGAGATGACCAAGAACCCGATGGTCACTCTGACAGAGCTCCAGAGTTCCTCTGTGGAGATGGGAGAACCTTCCAGAAGGACAGACAAC
The DNA here is from genome assembly GCF_013265735.2 of Oncorhynchus mykiss. Taxonomy (NCBI): domain Eukaryota; kingdom Metazoa; phylum Chordata; class Actinopteri; order Salmoniformes; family Salmonidae; genus Oncorhynchus; species Oncorhynchus mykiss. Next base: position 38,605,266 of record NC_048569.1, read on the forward strand.
CATCTCTGCAGCCCTCCACCAGTCAGGCCTTTGGAAGCCACTCCTCAATTAAAGGCAAATGACAGCCCTCTTGGAGTTTGCCAAAAGACACCCAAAGGACTCTAGAGAATATTGTTTCTCATTCTCTGAGTCTGATGAAACCAACATGGAACTCTTTGGCCTGAATGCCAACAGTTACATCTGGAGGAACCCTGGCACCATCCCTACTGTGAAGTATGGTGGTGGCAGCATCATGCTGTGCGGATGTTTTTCAGCTGCATGGACAGGGAGACTAGTCAGGATTGAGGGAAAGATGAACAGAGCAAAGTACAGAGAGATCCTTGAAGAAAACCTGCTCCAGAGCGCTCAAGACCTCAGACTGAGGTGAAGGTTCACCTTCCAAAATGACAATGACCCTAAGCACACAGCCAAGACAACGCAGGAGTGGCTTCGGGACAAGTCTCTGAATATCCTTGAGTGGCCGAATCAGATCCCGGACTTGAACCCAATCTAACATCTCTGGAGAGACCTGAAAATAGCTCTGTAGTGACGCTCCCCATCCAACCTGACAGAGCTTGAGAAGACTTGCAGAGAAGAATGGTAGAAACTCCCCAAATACAGGTGTGCCAAGCATATAGCATCATACCCAAAAAGACTCGAGGCTGTAATCGCTGTCAAATATGCTTCAACAAAGTACTGAGTGAAGGGTCTGAATACTTATGTAAATGTGCTATTTCCGTTTTTTTTTTTTTTATATAAATTTGCAAAAATGTCTGAACTTGTGTTTGCTTTGTCATTATGGGGTATTGTGTGTAGATTGATGAAGATTTACATGGTTTTAAAGAAAGTCTGTAACGTAACAAAATGTGGAAAAAGGAAAGGGGTCTGAATACTTTCCGATTGAACAGTGTATATATACAGTACCAGTCAAAAGTTTGGATACACCTCCTCATTCAAGGGTTTTTCTTTATTTTTACTATTTTCTGCATTGTAGAATAATAGTGAAGACATCAAAACTATGAGATAACAAATATAGAATCATGTAGTAACCAAAAAAGTATTAAACAAATCTAAACATATTTAATTTTTGAGATTCTTCAAAGTAGCCACCCTTTGCCTTGATGACAGCTTTGCACACTCTTGGCATTCTCTCAACCAGCTTCACCTTCATATGTTTTTCCAAAAGTCTGCGATCCAACTCATACCATACAGACAGTGTCACCAGCAAAGCACCTCCTCCTCCGTGCTTCATGGTGGGAACCACACATCCGGAGATTCGGGCTGCAGGGTAGCCTAGTGGTTAGAGCATTGGACTAGTAAGCAGAAGGTTGCAAGTTCCAACCCCCGAGCTGACAAGGTACAAATCTGTCGTTCTGCCCCTGAACAGGCAGTTAACCCACTGTTCCTAGGCCATCATTGAAAATAAGAATTTGTTCTTAACTGACTTGCCTAGTTAAATAATGAAAAAAATAAAAATATTATCCATTTACTTACTCTGGTTGGAACCAAAAATCTCAAATTTGGACTCATGAGACCAATGGACAGATTTCCACCGGTCTAATGTCCATTGCTTGTGTTTCTTGGGCCAAGCAAGTCTCTTCTTCTTATTGGTGTCCTTTTGCAGTGGTTTCTTTGCGTCAATTTGACCATAAAGGCCTGATTCACGCAGTCTCCTCTGAACAGTTGATGTTGAGATGTGTCTGTTACTCTGTGAAGCATTTATTTGGGCTGCAGTCTCTGAGGCTGGTAACTCTAATGAACTTATCCTCTGCAGCAGAGGTAACTCTGGGTCTTCCTGTCCTGTGGCAGTCCTCATGAGAGCCAGTTTCATCATAGCTCTTGATGGTTTTTGCGACTGCACTTGAAGAAACTGCGAAAGTTCTTGAAATGTTCCTGATTGACTGACATTCATGTCTTAAAGTAATGATGGACTGTCCTTTTCTTTTTGCTAATTTGACCTGTTCTTGCCGTAATATGAACGAAATAGAGCTATATTCTGTATACCAACCCTACCTTGTCACAACACAACTGATTGGCTCAAACGCATTAAGGAAAGAAATTCCATGAATTAACTTTTAACAAGGCACACCTGTTAATTGAAATGCAACCTCATGAAGCTGGTTGAGAGAATGCCAAGAGTGCGCAAAGCTGTCATCAAGGCAAAGGATGGATACTTTGAAGAATCTCAAATATAAATCTAAAATATAATAACACTTTTTTGGTTACTATATGATTCCATATGTGTTATTTCATTTTTTTTATTTCACCTTGATTTAACCAGGTAGGCCAGTTAAGAACAAGTTCTCATTTACAACCGCGACCTGGCCAAGATAAAGCAAAGCAGTGTGACACAAACAACAACACAGAGTTACACATGGAATAAACAAGCGTACAGTCAATAACACAACAGAAAAGTCTATATATCGAGTGTGCTATTTCATAGGTTTCATGTCTTTACTATTCTACAATGTCTAAAATAGTACAAATAAAGAAAAACCCTTGAATGAATAGGTGTTTCCAAACCTTTGACTGGTATCATAAATATTAGAAGTGTGCATGTATGCACACATAAGCTGGCATATAAATTATTTTGGCGACAACTGCAAATGTACTTCAACATAAGATGTAGTTGGAAGGTACAGTAGGCCTATGGAACATGTGGTATTTCAGTCAAATCTTAACACTGACACTCCCTTCTTCTGGCCCCATAACTTCATACAGGGCCTGTGGTTTCTTCCCACACACCTCCCCCACACTGCTTCCTATGCACCTTTCACATGTTAGAAGGCTTACCCCACTCTGCACTTCTCCTCTTCTTTATCAGTGGGCTTCCTAATCCAAGCCAGCTGTTGTACTCCAAATACAATTAACCCCGGTAATTGTGTGATGTTGATTTGGGGTTTGGGACACTTTCTCACTGACTGCCGGTAGCCCCGCATTCTCTCTCGGAGGATGACATCATGGGTTTCAGGTTGCCCTGCATGGTTTTGTTTCCCAGGGGCGTTGGGTTAGAGTGTAGACCTGGAGAGAACGGACCAGACATCCTGGGAATACACACTGTGGGCCGTTTGTCTGTCTGTCTGTGTCTGACCCCTCCGCCAGCCTGCCTCACACCACACTGTGTTGTTGACTGTTCAGATGTGTTGACAGATCTGGCAGATGCATGTTCCTTTAGTCCAAATAGGTTGCGAGTGTTATGAACCGAGTTGAAACGTTTGGAGATTACGGAGTCAAGACAATACAAAATAATCTAGAATACACTAGTTGGTATGTTTGTGATCTGCGGTTGCGCTCGTGTGGAGAATTTGGTGTGTCTACGTGTCATCTGAGTCATTGGAGTGTGTGTGTGTTTATATGCATCTGTTCCCCTCTTGTCTATCTCATGAAGGGAGCCACTGCACACGGGTGGGAGTTGGATGACATCATCTTTGTGTGTGTGTGTGTGTAACATTTTTCTGCCGAACCTCATGAGAAAAGCGCAGTGATCTGGAACGGGATCAAAGACATGTTTAAAACCATGCAAGGTAGCCCTCCTCTCCTGCCAGCGTGTCTTATAACTTACTCCATCAACGCAGAACACAGCATTGCCCAGAACAGAGAGGAGTGACAACGCCAACGACGGATTTGTGAAGATGTTGCTGTGAGGGTCTAGTAACAGATTGTGTGTGCTGCGAGGACAGCGTATTGAAACAGAATGATGGTGTAGTTATGTGAAACACAATGCTCGTTGCACTGCTAGCCCATGTATGAGTTCATTCTCACCTAGGCTGGGTGGGACCGTGGCATAATTGACTCCACAGATCGTTGCACTGAAACAGCTAGTGAGTCATTATAGAGTGGAGTCTCCTCATGATTAAATGATTGTGGCTGGAGCTATTGCATCAATGTAGCATGTCTGATTAGAGAGGGAGAGACCGAGAGTGAGAAACTCACCTGGTAAGTGAATTATGTCCCCAATTCTATACCGAACACAGCAGAGTCTTTTTATGGCTGTATTTGACTTAGACAGTTGCCAGGGCATTAATAACCGCTAGATTCTGTTTAATCTGAATAGCTCTATTCCCAATGCTAAATCTGCACCAGGCAGTCGAGAGTTGGCCTCTGGACATCAGTGAGGAAGTCAATCATTCTGTCAGTCATCTGCTGTAGGGAGGAGGCAGAGTCACTGGAGCCTGGAAAGTCAACCTCTTCCTCTGTGATGTGAAATAAACAGAGGCAGTGAGGCAGGCCCTCTCTCTCCCCTGCTGTGTTTTCATAGTGTCCAGTCCCCCAGTCCACAGCATGGACACGGGCGCTGATGGTCGAGTCGCTAGATAAACTCAGCTTTGCACTGACGTAATCACGCACACAGACACATAGAAAAACACGCGCACACACACACACACACACACAGACACACAGACACACTAAAAATACTTCAAGGTTTCTAGGAAACAGGCATTCCGCTCAGTGTTAATTTCATCAACAAAAATTTGGACTAGAATATTAGTCAAACACCTATTTTTCAGTGGCAATTGACAAAACTAAAAATGACTAAATAGATCCAGAAAGAACTTTCATTTAAGTTTTTCATTTCACAAAATTATATATGTGACTGAAATCTGACTAGTAAGTGGACTGTACAATAATTTTTGGAGAGCTAATATTAGCAGCATAGATGTGCAGCGCAGGTCTGTCCAGCAGTGGGAAGGACACTTCACACCCGGTAAACACAGCCTACATCAGCTGGTGAGCTGCAGGGGAGCAAGCGATGAGTGTGAGCAGACAGGCTCCGCCTTCGACTATACACATCGCGCAGGTCGACTCTCTTCCTGCTTCCCCTTAGCTAACCAGTCACCGCCAGCGTTCTAGTAAGCTACCCTTTGCCTGGTTAAGAACACAAGCAGCTTTACGAAACAGTAGCAGCATTGAGTTTAATAGTAAAACAAAGGTCTAGCTATGTTTTTCTCTTCTTTGAGTAGACTATAGAAAAGTAGGCTGTCTGTGAATTTGTAGTCTCGCTCAACTCTCCCACTTTTCCCATTGCATGTCTTATCCAGGTTCTGTAGCCAGGTATCCCTCTCTTTTCCTCCGAGAAAACAGCTTGATTCTAGCCTTTAGGCTACCGTTCAAAAGATATGACCCATAATACAGTTTTGGAACGTTCAGACAGAAATATGCTATGTAGAACAAACATGCCTCTCTCTCTCTCTCTCTCACTATTTTCTCTCTCTCTCTCTCTCTCTCTCTCTCTCTCTCTCTCTCTCTCTCTCTCTGTCTCTGTCTCTGTCTCTGTCTCTGTCTCTGTCTCTGTCTCTGTCTCTGTGTTTGTGTTTTGTGTGTAATGAGCAATATCTATGTAGGCTGAATTAGGAATTTGCATGGCCAATTCTTGACACAAACCGGTGTGCCTGGAACCTACTACCATACCCCGTTCAAAGGCACTTAAATATTTTGTCTTGCCCATTCACCCTCTGAATGGCACACATACACAATCCGCCTCAATTGTCTCAAGGCTTGAAAATCCTTCTTTAACCTGTCTCCTCCCCTTCATCTACAATGATTGAAGTGGATTTAACAGGTAACATCAATAAGGGATCATATCGTTCACCTGGATTCACCTGGTCAGTCTATGTCATGGAAAGAGCAGGTGTTCTTAATGTTTAGTAGACTTTGTGTATGTTTGTCATATTTCTGCTGTTGGGAAGAGAATTGTTATGCAGAAGAATCTGTTTGTAGGACAAGATTATATATGTCTGTGCACATGGAAGTCAGTGCTATATGTTTACTATAGCTTAATGAGGCAATACAAATGTGAGGTGACTAAAATGGAAGGGCATTTCATTTACTAAAATGGCATTTTGACAATAATTTGACTAAATCAGTATTCAAATGAGAAAAAACAAACGTTATATTTTAGTCAAAATGACTAAGACTCATTCTAAAAAAAAAAGAATGCCAAAATGATTCTGTACGCGACCCTACAGGAGACCTGGTAGCAACCAGGTCGTTATTAGTCATTAATGGACGGAGTAAGACAGAACACAGTCAGACCTGTCAACGTTGTCTCTGACAGCCTAATGCCGGTGGAGCTTCTAGGTCGGCCTGCTGCAGAATCACCTTCCTGAGGTAAAGCTGTAACACGTGTGGAGTCCACAGACAAGTCTTCAAAGTGGCTCATTGAGGAGGTATGAAAGGTGGGATTTGTCAGTGAGCCTGTATTGATCCCTGTAGACACAGTATGTCTGGTGAACTGACCCTGTCTCACAGACAAAATAGTGGCATGCATAGAGACACACTGGGTGTATGGAATAACTTAAATCTCTGCTATTACAAACTGTTCTATAGACATACACATGCTACAACAAATGTCCTAGCGTCTCTGCGAAAGTGACTGCCTTTGACTTTACAGGCACTTCCACACTGAAAAGGGTGTGGGTGTGGAGAGAGTGGAGCTGTGTGTAGGGGCTGCTAATCCAGTTGTCAGACACTGTAAGTGTAGGTGTGACTGGCAGAATAACGTACACTCACTACCTGTATTCACGTGATGCTGCTCGTGTTTCCATAGGGGCCCGAAGGCCCTTGGCTGCAGCTGGTGTTGCCGGACGGTGAGAGCTGGGGTAGAGAGAAACACAGGGATGTTACTTACTCTGAGAAAGTATTTTGGACAAGCGCGGTAAAGTGTGTGTGGGTGTGTATGTGCGTGGCAACGTGTCTGTGTGTGTGTATGCGTTATGGTTCCTGTTACTGAACTGAGGATTAGCGCTGTGTTCTGCTTTGTGCCAGAGTAATGCCTGATTAATCAAACATGGTGTTGTCTTACAGCTTCAACTGCTGCCTGTCACTCCAGCGTTCTGTTAGCAGAGAGAGGAGGCTTTTCGGGGAACCGTTCTCAGGTGTGCTGTCAAAAGGAGCTGTCACCACTTCATTGAGCCAGCGTTCAGGAGGGCTACAGGATATATGAATGGGATTAGAGGGAGAGATGGGAGAGGCTGAATTGTTTGGTGATTCCAGTGCTGAAGTGAGTCTGAGCCCCACACAGTTAGTAGTGCCTGTCTGACAGCATGGTGCTGGCTGTGGAGGAATGGGAGCGGTTGAACTGTGGTACTGTGTTTGGCTAGTAGCGCTCCAGTTAAAGACTAACCAGCAGGTAGAGATCATAGGAGGGAGGTTTAGTTCAACACCTCTAGTCTGGTTTCACAATCAGCAATGTTGAAGAGAATGTGGGATGAGCAGGTCAACCAGAGAAGGGGGGGGGATTTAGAGAAAGAGAGACAGGAAGAGAGGAGAGAGAAACAGACAGACAGGGGGAGAGAGAGAGAGAGAGAGACAGACAGACACGCGGAGAGAGAGAGAGAGAGAGAGAGAGACAGACAGACAGACAGACAGGCAGAGAGGAGAGAGAGAGAGACGGAAAGGCAGATAGGAGAGAGAGACAGACAGACAGGCAGAGAGGAAAGTGAAAGAGAGTGAGAGACAGACAGGGGGAGAGAGAGAGAGACAGACAGGCAGATGCGAGAGCGTGTGCAGTCGGAAAGAGAGGGAGATGACAGAGGACAAAGGCAGGAGTGTGACTGGGCACCCAGTCGGAGCGTGTGATTGCATTCTAGCTTTGTTCCATGAGATCACAGTAGTGGCAGATGCAGAGGGAGACTTAAACTAGCAGCAGCTGTTGGGTCTCTCTCTGCTCTCTGGTTACAAGCTGGCACTGCCCACACATTGGGATGGGCAGAGGGGCACGTCGCAGAGTAGACCTTTGGCAGCTCCCTGCACTCTGAGGGTGGGCATGTGGGGACCATATAGACGCAGCAGCTCTCTCCCACAGCATGCTTGGCAGGAGAAGAGAGGGGTGGGAGAGAAGGTGTGAAAGAGAGGCCCTGGTCATAAGACACGACACACAGCTGGTTTCTCACAATGTACAGTATGGAGTTGGTGCTTTGGCGGCATTATGTACAATATTGGCAATGTAGTCGCTATTTAAATCAAAAAATGTTGCGTGAAAACCTAACTATAATAATTTATGATACATGGTTTTATCAGAATGAAAAGTTATGTGACTGTAATAATAACGTAGGACTGAATGTCAGGCCTTCAGAGTCTTGCCATAGGCTTAGGGGTGGGTGGGGTAAGTTCAGCCTCCCTTGTTTCTAGGAAACCATACATAAAATGTATCATGTTTCAACTGTTCTGCCTGCGGCTATGGAACCCTGACCTGTTCACCGGACGTGCTACCTGTCCCAGACCTGCTGTTTTCAACTCTCTAGAGACAGCATGAGCGGTAGAGATACTCTCAATGATCGGCTATGAAAAGCCAACTGAGATTTACTCCTGAGGTGCTGACCTGTTGCACCCTCTACAACCACTGTGATTATTATTATTTGACCATGCTGGTCATTTATGAACATTTGAACATCTTGGCCATGTTCTGTTATAATCTCCACCCGGCACAGCCAGAAGAGGTGCTGGCCACCCCTCATAGCCTGGTTCCTCTCTAGGTTTCTTCCTAGGTTCTGGCCTTTCTAGGGAGTTTTTCCTAGCCACTGTGCTTCTACACCTGCATTGCTTGCTGTTTGGGGTTTAAGGCTGGGTTTCTGTACAGCACTTTGAGATATCAGCTGCTGTAAGAAGGGCTATATAAATACATTTGATTTGATCATTTGACCTAATATTTAGGAAGAGGTCATTATTTCTGCCTGTGAAGGAAGAAATCACATGGAAAAAGTTGTAGGCAAGTTAGGTCCAACAAGCGGTATTTTCACCAAGTCAAATGATTCTATTGTGTTAAAGGTTTCATGATGCTTCTATCTAAACCAAAGTAGATCATGTTTAATATTGTTCTATACATCAGTTGGGGTCTCTATAAGCGTCAACATGAGGTCCTAAACCTAGCATGAAAGTGCATCCTTGTAGCTGTGTGGGCTAATATAGGTAAGTTAAGACAATGTCAAGTTGAACAAATGGAAGTGTTTTCTTCCCAGGCGTGTTGCAAGGCATTATCACTGGGATATGAGGTAACAACAGGGTCTGGCCTATGTTAAACGTTTTTGTTTGGATTGAAGCCTGTCTTCAAAGATGCATGAAATGATTAAAATACAAAAGTGATTGTGCTTGGGAAATAAAGAGACATGGTTTTAAAAAAGCTTACCTTACCTTGTCCCACAGCTCAACTTACCCCATACCCGGGGTACATTGTGCCAAGAGACCACTGTAATGTTGACACATTTCCAGAGATACACGATATCCTGAAATATACACTGCTCAAAAAAATAAAGGGAACACTTAAACAACACAATGTAACTCCAAGTCAATCACACTTCTGTGAAATCAAACTGTCCACTTAGGAAGCAACACTGATTGACAATAAATGTCACATGCTGTTGTGCAAATGGAATAGACAACAGGTGGAAATTATAGGCAATTAGCAAGACACCCCCAATAAAGGAGTGGTTCTGCAGGTGGTGACCACAGACCACTTCTCAGTTCCAATGCTTCCTGGCTGGAGGCCGTAGGAGGGCAACAACCCAGCAGCAGGACCGCTACCTCCGCCTTTGTGCAAGGAGGAGCACTGCCAGAGCCCTGCAAAAGGACCTCCAGCAGGCCACAAATGTGCATGTGTCTGCTCAAACGGTCAGAAACAGACTCCATGAGGGTGGTACGAGGGCTCGACATCCACAGGTGGGGGTTGTGCTTACAGCCCAACACCATGCAGGACGTTTAGCATTTGCCAGAGAACACCAAGATTGGCAAATTCGCCACTTCGCCACTGTGCTCTTCACAGATGAAGATTTCCATTGATAATTTTTGTGTGATTTTGTTGTCAGCACATTCAACTATGTAAAGAAAAAAGTATTTAATAAGAATATTTCATTCATTCAGATCTAGGATGTGTTAATTTAGTGTTCCCTTTATTTTTTTTGAGCAGTGTATATAGATCTCTTTGTTAGAAAGAATACTATATTTCCCTTGACGCAGTGAATCTAAATGTAAAAGAAAATGGCTCAATTTAACCCATTCTCCCCTACTGGAAAGGGTGTATATGTTGTGTGATATGCACCTGAGTTTTCCCGTACCCAAGGGGACCAGGCCTGCCAGCAGCCTACCACTTGGCACCTGTGCCCCACCCAGCCTGCCATCCTGTCCATATGGTTTGGTCTCAGTCACACAGACTCCATGTGATGCCTACAGGAACATTGTATTCCCTTGCAGGTTTGTCAGCTCTGCTACCTCGACCGGGCTGGGTTAGATTTCCCCTGTTATCTGGACTTAGTATATCACTTCCTCGTTTGTACATGTTGCTGCGGACTTCTTCTTATTAACAGAACAGCTGAACAACTTTCCAGTCGTCGGGAACTCAGGAATCAGACTGGATGAGCATGTGTCTGTCAATCGTTCTGGCACCACCAAAAGCATCCTGTTTGAGTTCGCTCTGTGATAGATCACGTCAGGGTAGACAACGATAGAGAACTGTCTGGAGTAGACTACAACACCATGCTCTTACCTATCTTTTTGTGCTTCTTCCGTGAAGTCACCTGCAAGTTTGGCGTTATCGGTACCCGTGTCGGCAGGGGTTTTTCCCGGTCATGGCAAATTATTGTACGGTACGGAGTGAGGAGTACGTATGGGGTGTTTCCAGAATGACCCTGGACAACGCGTTTGTAACGGTGACCCCTAATCTCTTACACACACTGCTTCTCCTCCCCACTCCTACAGGTACAGTGCCTTGCGAAAGTATTCGGCCCCCTTGAACTTTGCGACCTTTTGCCACATTTCAGGCTTCAAACATAAAGATATAAAACTGTATTTTTTTGTGAAGAATCAACAACAAGTGGGACACAATCATGAAGTGGAACGACATTTATTGGATATTTCAAACTTTTTTAACAAATCAAAAACTGAAAAATTGGGCGTGCAAAATTATTCAGCCCCCTTAAGTTAATACTTTGTAGCGCCACCTTTTGCTGCGATTACAGCTGTAAGTCGCTTGGGGTATGTCTCTATCAGTTTTACACATCGAGAGACTGAAATGTTTTGCCATTCCTCCTTGCAAAACAGCTCCAGCTCAGTGAGGTTGGATGGAGAGCATTTGTGAACAGCAGTTTTCAGTTCTTTCCACAGATTCTCGATTGGATTCAGATCTGGACTTTGACTTGGCCATTCTAACACCTGGATATGTTTATTTTTGAACCATTCCATTGTAGATTTTGCTTTATGTTTTGGATCATTGTCTTGTTGGAAGACAAATCTCCGTCCCAGTCTCAGGTCTTTTGCAGACTCCATCAGGTTTTCTTCCAGAATGGTCCTGTATTTGGCTCCATCCATCTTCCCATCAATTTTAACCATCTTCCCTGTCCCTGCTGAAGAAAAGCAGGCCCAAACCATGATGCTGCCACCACCATGTTTGACAGTGGGGATGGTGTGTTCAGCTGTGTTGCTTTTACGCCAAACATAACGTTTTGCATTGTTGCCAAAAAGTTCAATTTTGGTTTCATCTGACCAGAGCACCTTCTTCCACATGTTTGGTGTGCCTCCCAGGTGGCTTGTGGCAAACTTTAACCGACACTTTTTATGGATATCTTTAAGAAATGGCTTTCTTCTTGCCACTCTTCCATAAAGGCCAGATTTGTGCAATATACGACTGATTGTTGTCCTATGGACAGAGTCTCCCACCTCAGCTGTAGATCTCTGCAGTTCATCCAGAGTGATCATGGGCCTCTTGGCTGCATCTCTGATCAGTCTTCTCCTTGTATGAGCTGAAAGTTTAGAGGGACGGCCAGGTCTTGGTAGATTTGCAGTGGTCTGATACTCCTTCCATTTCAATATTATCGCTTGCACAGTGCTCCTTGGGATGTTTAAAGCTTGGGAAATCTTTTTGTATCCAAATCCGGCTTTAAACTTCTTCACAACAGTATCTCGGACCTGCCTGGTGTGTTCCTTGTTCTTCATGATGCTCTCTGCGCTTTTAACGGACCTCTGAGACTATCACAGTGCAGGTGCATTAATATGGAGACTTGATTACACACAGGTGGCTTGTATTTATCATCATTAGTCATTTAGGTCAACATTGGATCATTCAGAGATCCTCACTGAACTTCTGGAGAGAGTTTGCTGCACTGAAAGTAAAGGGGCTGAATAATTTTGCACGCCCAATTTTTCAGTTTTTGATTTGTTAAAAAAGTTTGAAATATCCAATAAATGTCGTTCCACTTCATGATTGTGTCCCACTTGTTGTTGATTCTTCACAAAAAAATACAGTTTTATATCTTTATGTTTGAAGCCTGAAATGTGGCAAAAGGTCGCAAAGTTCAAGGGGGCCGAATACTTTCGCAAGGCACTGTATCACAAAGTGAAATATATTTGGCCTGGTATTGATTTGAAGTATCACATTATTTCCTCATGACCAGACATCTTTTAGCTGAAACGTTGTCTGAACTCCTCCCACACTGGCCGTTGTAACAGCGGACGAGTCCTCAGGAAACAGCCATTCTCCACAGGCAGGTGGAGTAGGCGTGGGACCCTGCATTGGGTGTGGTCGACAGTGGCTGTTCAAACAGGTAACGCAGGACCCTGTGGTCTCTTCATGTTGACTTGCAGCAGGCATGGTGGTGTCTGTCGGGAAACGAATGAGACACCCGTGCTAGCCAGTTTCCAGACCCTGTGGCCGACTGCCCGAGTTAGGAGGGCAGGAAACGGCAAAATACAATTATTTTGAGGAATTACACACTGTTTTCCATGGAAGCCTGAGTGTGTTTATGAGTATTCCTGACTCCATGCACCCTCACTCACGTACCAACACAGGTGATGGCGGGAGTGGAGAGCAGAGTACTCTGCCAAAACCAGAGGGGAAAAGAGGTGAACCTCAGTGTCGGCCAGAACGAGATGGCGATGACGTCACACTGATAAGTGGCTCTATAATGGATTGAGATCTCTCAGACAGAGAGTGGTATCGTCAAGGGAGTCTGGACAGTGAATTTGATATAAAATGCTTGCCGGATTTTGATAATTGAATTTAGATTGATCAGAGGGTTTCAGTGAAACTTATCTGGTTTTCACTCAAAGCACCACCTACAGGTAACTGCCAAAATAAGAGAGAACCCATGGTGTCTTAATAGGGCGTTGGGGCACCACGAGCCGCTAGAACGGCTTCAGTGGGCCTTGGCATAGATTTCTCAAGTGTCTGGAACTCACCATTCTGGTGGTGGGAAACACTGTCTCTGGCGCCCCTCTGGACCCTCCCAATAACTGTTTCAATTGGGTTGAGATCTGGTGGCGGAGACACACGCGGACTACCTAGATGCCCTTTTGCACAACGATAACATTATGTCTGTCTCATAGCATGGCAATGGTCTTCCAAGTAAGTGAAAGTGTACATGACATATAGCCTCGAATGCATGTGAACAATGGAGGCGGTGTTATTTGAGTGGAGTGCGATGTTTGGGAGGTAACCTGATAACCATAACAGAGACATTTGTGACATGGCTCTATGGATTTGGAGTTGTTTTGCTAGATGGTTGATCTCGGGACTGGAAAAGCCTGGGGTTCCAGTCTGTCTCTCTGTCTGTTTCCCCCTCCCAGGTGATTAATGTATCTGACACAGTAATTACACAGGTTCTGTAAACGGCATGCACAGGTCGCTCTGCTGCCGTAAACTCACGTTGCTGTCACTGCTATTAACATATCCTCACCTGTGGCCCGTGTTCGCACAGGAGGAATTGCACTTCTACTCTCATTTACATACAGGCTTGCTATCAAAATGTCAAGGAAAAGTCAAACAAATGCAAGCTGTTAGTAATCAAATGACATGTGTTTGATAGGTTGCATTCTGTGTGTCGGGAGGGGCAGAGGGAGGTCAGAGAGTTGCCACGATCAACGCGACTCACCAACTACTGTACAGCGTTATGATGAGCAGGTCGTTCTGTACATGTCATGTTTTCAGGGAATTGTTTAATTGATGATATGATGGGTTCAAAGATGTCCTCCCTCCGGAAGGTTGGCCACTGCTCTTCTAGGTAACGGGCACCACTCCAAAGGCGGTGATTGTTTCTCCATAAATTTTAAATCAGCCACTTTTAGACTGACAAGGTGAGTAAACTCCCTGGCCAAGCATTGTTTGATTAATGAAATGCCAAGGGGAAACAAAAGCCAGAACAAAGGCTCTTCGGGGGTTTGGAGTTGTGAGATCCAGGTCTTTCCGCTGGCTCATAGAAATCTTAGATTTGAACGCATTCGATTTTAAGGTGAAATACTTTCAAGTGTAGTGTATTCCTCCAAAAATATCTCTCCCAAAAGTGAGGATTTCATTATGGCTCAGCGTATAGGAGTATGGCGAAACGCAATGGCTTTCTCAAGAGGGAGTCAAATGAAGTGAATGCTAAACCAACCTGCATTAGTCTAGAGTTAGTTTCAGTACATTTATTTTTATTTGATTTTTACCTTTATTTTACCAGGGAGAAATCTGATTTCAAATAATATAAATCGACAGTATTTATTTACTTCAGAGAATGTAAAATGTCATCATACTGTATTCTGATTGATAGTTGGGACACCATACAGCTTAATGCCAACCTTGACGATCAACTAATAGTATGTAAAGTCTAATACTCTGGCTAATAGAAATACTGAATCTAGACACTAAAAGGTCTGTTGTCTGGGACCTGTCTGATGTAGAAATCTACCAGACCTGTTAGTTGGATCTGATTGTCACAGATCATGCACTGGGCTGGCTGGTGTTTGTTACCTCCATGTCAGCAACGTTGAAAGTGGTGGCCACAGTGATGCGCTCTTACAGTAAGTGGAGGAGTGATGTTTCAGAGATGGATAGCGTTGCCGTTACTTATCGACTACTCCGTGCCAAGGCAGCCCGGGAAGGGGGAATATTGAGATACATTAGCAGCAGAAAAACTTGAGCTGGGGGAAGGAGAGGAGGGAAGGCATCACCCAGCTCATACAGAGAGACAGGCGGGCCTACCGATCGATGTGAGCTCCGTCGCCCTGCAACCCACTTCCTGTGTTTTCGTCGGCGCTATCATTGGGAGAGAGCAAACAACAACGTCAGGGGGAAAAGCTAGACATCTTTGGAATGTACAGTAGCTGATAGCTTAATCTGCTCCTCATATCCAGGTATAGGTTGAGGTTCTGCTGATAAGAGGCTTCTCACACACCTTCTGTTAATGTCCTCTGTCTCGCGGCTCGCCAGTGTGTGCATGGTCAAGTGTATGTGTGTGTGTGACTGTGTTTCTTCATTGACTGTGGTTCTGCCTCAGTTAGACTGTTATCTGATGAGATTGAGTAAAAGCCAGAGTTTGTCACTCATTCATGCTTTCATTGTATTTTCCATGGCAGTGTGTGTCCTACTTACAGTAGTACCCTGCTGGGCCCTGCTCATACTGTTCTCTATTCTGGATTCTGTTGGCAGTTTGTTTTAACTGATGAAGACAGACATATCACAATGCTTTCTGTATGTTTTTTATTCCATGCATACTGCAGTTTGATGGTATACTGTATTATTGTACAGTATGATATGTTTAGTCTGTTTCTAGTTGTGCACCATATATATTTAAGTGATAATGCCCAAGAAGCCGGTGTTTGGAGGATATATTGGCACGGGTGTTGTTAGGCCCGAGACGAAGTCGAGGACCGGCAAATTGTTGCAATATATCCTCCAAACACCGGCTTCTTGGGCATTATCACTTTTATACAAAGGGTTACCAACTTATTCAAATAATGATTGACATATTTTCATCAAAAACATTATTTTAATTTTTTGTTCATGCTATTTCATCCTTCCACAAGATATAGTCCCGACACAAATCTAGGGTTGCCAACCGAAGCGGCCTGGCCGTTCGTTCTATCGGTTCAGTTGCCAGAGACGTGACCCAGTCGTTCAGTTTTTTGGCTCTGTGTCAAAAAAATAAAAATAAATTATTTTTATTTGTCATTATGGGGTATTGCGTGTAGATTGGTGATGTGACTTTTTTTTAAAATACCTTTTAGAATAAGGGTGTAATGTCTCAAAATGTGGAAAAAGTCAAGGGGTCTGAATACCTTCTGAAGGCACTGTACATCCATAACGTTGATACCAGCTGATTCATGATTTCAACTGGCTAAGAAACACTACCCGCCTGTCTGTCTCATCTCAACTCCCAACACGTTCATGGGACAGCTGGCGATTGAATTTGAATATTGAAACAATGTTGCAAATGTCAGAGAGACAGAAAACTAAATGTTAGTCTAAAATAAATGGGAGATAAGGTCTAGTTGCTTTTTATAGTGGAGATCAACTTTATAAATTGTCTGGCTGGGCTGATGAGACAGTGGATTGCGCAGTCAGATAGAACAGAGTAAATAGGCATTTTAACGTCATAGATTTAGCCGGTGGTAACTTGTGGAATAATACATTTCAGTTGAATGCATTCAGTTGTACAACTGACTAGCCATCCCCCTTTCCCTTCTAACCAATCAGCATTCAATATTAGACCCACCCATTGTATAATATAGAAGTAACCCACTGGGCTCAGATGTCAATTCAACTTCTATTCCACATTGGTTCAATGTCATTTCATTGAAATGATGTAGAAACAATGTTGATTCAATCAGTGTGTGCCCAGTGGGAATGCCTGCATTACACCATTTAAAATATGGTATTTATTGGATTTAACAGTCTTAAAACACAGGGGTCCCAATTACATTCAGCCTTAAGACCATTTTTCCATGAGTGGAGGGTCGGGGGGCCAGAACATAGTTATAAATCATTTGTACACTGCAAATTGACTGCAAGAATCCACAAACAGATATAGTATTTAACAAATACAGAATCATTTCAAACCTTGATTACATTGGGATACGATCACATATACCTCTCTATTTATGCGTGGGAATACTTTGTACAGTGATTGTACAGTATGTTATGTCCAACAACGAAAATGATTTAGTAAACATTTAACTACGTTTGGTTTTTTTTTTGCTCAGAAAACTTGGGGTGCCAAATAAAATCACCAGCTATTGAGGAACCCAGCTCTATGATCTCTGTGCAGTTGGATGTCAGAGAAGGATCAATTCAGTGATTTCCATCCTTGCTCTTGTTTTTCCACTCTACTGCACGTGAATTATGGCCAAAGTGCTCTGTAATGTCAGACAGATGTGAAGAGCTGAAACAAACTATTGTTCATCTCAGCATTCATATGTGTCACACAACTCTTTATACAGACAAAAAAAAAAAAACGTGTTCAGAAACATCAAGTGCTTCTTTGTTATTTGAATGTTGAGAATATCAAGGCCGTATTTCAAATGATGGCAGGCCTAAATTAAAAGATGGCACTTGGTTTTCGTGGCGCCCCAATAATTTACCTCAGAAATGAACAGAAACAAATCAAAAAACCAACATACGTATCTAAGACAATGGTGTATGTCGACTGTGCTGCATCAACTTCAGTTGTGGTTTCTTGACTTTTTAGTGTTTGTCTTGCTGAAATTCAGCAATTGGGAGCAATTAAAATCAGAATAATAACATGCCTACATCATCTAAGCTGAGGTTTGATGTTGTAATTGTTGCCAAACATTTCTTCCGTTCCAGATCAGAGCTGCATGTGAACATTGTTTTATTAGCGGACACACAGGAGAGTAGGTGTCTGTTTTTCCACCATGTGTTTCGTCAGAGTGGATCAGTGAAGGGAGGGGTAGATGAGATGTGAGTGTGGTGCTGAGGATATCTGTGTTCATAGGCTGTAGGCTGTGGACTTCGTTGTGTTTCAAGTGTTGAGAAAACTGTGAATTTATAAAGTGTTATGTTGGGAGTGATTCATGTGATTTGCACATATGGACTGTACAGTAGTTTTATCAATGCACATAATTGCATTTTAAGCCTGACATTACATATGAAGCGTCTTAATTTGAGCCAGTTTGCTACAGCAGGAAAATAATCCTGCAGCAACAGGAAATGTGAATTATTATTATTATAGTTAATGGAGATTTTGGGGGAAATTACAAACTTCAGAAGCCTTTTTAACCTGAAATACACTACAAGTTTTACATCCGGGTGGTCAAATGAAGATCCTGGATCTGTACAACAGAGAGAGAGAGAGAGTGAGAGAGAGGTAAAACAGCTTGTCTTTTCCACTGGAAGGCTGGAGCTCAACCCAAACTGCTGGAGCGTTTCTCCTAATTAAGGAAAGCAGCGTCTGATTGACAATGAACAATAGGTCAGCCAGCAGACCAGAGACAGGGTTTTCCTGCCAGGATTACAGGGCCCACAGGGCTTCCCTTCCCAGCAAACACGGCAACAGATGGTTAAACAGTCAGACGTGGTCCTCCGAGCAGACTGGGAGACAGGGGTGAGGAGGGGGCGGTTCAAATTGTACCTGATTTTACAAGGCCTAAAAAGATACAGTCTCACCCACTACAGTGGTAACAACGGAGAACCAACAAGTGGAATTACAGGACATGAGTCGGTAGTGAATTGTTCAGTCAAGAATCAAATCAAAGGTTCTTGGCGGTGTACACATATGTGCAGGTGTTCTAGCAGGTGCAGCGAAATACGTATGTTACTAGCTTCCACAATGCAATCGAATGACTCGCAATTACAAAACAAATACACAATAATCAAAAATCCACACAAGAAATCAAGAAATGACAGAACGAGTCCAATTAACAATCCAGAATAGATATATTAGAGTGAGCCTGTGTCAGAATCCAGAATATAAATACGTGGTGTACACAGACAGTATATCATATGGAAGAAAATGGTATGTACAGTATTAGGTACAGTTGAAGTCGGAAGTTTACATACACCTTAGCCAAATACATTTAATCCTAGTAAAATGCCCTGTCTTAGGTCAGTTAGGATCACCACTTTATTTTAAGAATGTGAAATGTCAGAATAATAGTAGAGAGAATTATTTATTTCAGCTTTTATTTCTTTCATCACATTCCCGGTGGGTCAGCAGTTTACATACACTCAATTAGTATTTGGTAGCATTGCCTTTAAATTGTTTAACTTGGGTCAAATGTTTCAGGTAGCCTTCCACAAAACTTCCCACCATAAGTTGGGTGAATTTTGGCCCATTCCTCCTGACAGAGCTGGTGTAACTGAGTCAGGTTTGTAGGCCTCCTTGCTTGCACACGCTTTTTCAGTTCTGCCCACAAATGTTCTGTAGGATTGAGGTCAGGGCTTTGTGATGGCCACTCCAATGCCTTGACTTTGTTGTCCTTAAGCCATTTTGCCACAATTTTGGAAGTATGCTTGGGGTCATTGTCCATTTGGAAGACCCATTTGTGACTAAGCGTTAACTTCCTGACTGATGTCTTGAGACGTTGCTTCAATATATCCACATCATTTTCCAGCCTCATGATGCCATCTATTTTGTGAAGTGCACCAGATCCTCCTGCATCAAAGTACCTCGACAACATGATGCTGCCGCCCCCGTGCTTCACGGTTGGGATGGTGTTCTTCGGCTTGCAAGCCTCCCCCTTTTTCCTCCAAACATAACAATGGTCATTATGGCCAAACAGTTCTATTTTTGTTTCATCAGACCAGAGGACATTTCTCCAAAGAGTACGATCTTGTCCCTATGTGCAGTTTCAAACCGTAGTCGGACTTTCTTATGGCGGTTTTGGAGCAGTGTCTTCTTCGATATACAACTTGTTTTACTGTGGATATAGATACTTATATACTATTATTATACTATTATTAAACTATTATTATATACTTATATACTATATACTTACTCATAGCAAAGGGTCTGAATACTTATGTAAATAAGGTATTTCTTTTTTTTTACGTATGAATACATTTGCAAAAATGTCAAAAACCTGTTTTAGCTTCGTCATTGTGGGGTATTGTGTGTAGATTGATGAGGATACAAAAAATATATATTTTAGAATAAGGTTGTAATGTTAAAAAAAATTGGAAAATGTGAAGGGGTCTAAAAACTTTCTGAATGCACTGTACACAATAAGTAAACAACTGTATATAAGATGGTGACTAAATAACATGTTTGTCTGCTTTTGGGTTTGTCAGTACACAGTCTGGTAAAAGTGGCCAGTGTGTTGATGTTGCATCGTCCCCCAGTGGGTTAGTTGGTGCTGCTGGGTTCAGGAGGAGTTCAGTAGAACAGCAGATGGACCACAGAGGCGGCTGAGGCTTGTGAGGCTGGGTCCGTATCTGTGTCACTATCGAATGAGCCTGGGGCTCCCAGGCCGCAGAGGAACCGGGAGAACGTTCTGCTCTGCTGAGAGAGAGAGCCTGGGAAGAGTCAGGAAGGACTGTGACCTCCCTCAGTCTCAGTGGGATGTAGAGAGGAGCCGTGCCATGTGTGCATGTGTCCTCACTCAGACACAAACAACATGGCCACCCATCACATAGACAAAAGCAACATGGCCACCCATCACTCAGACAGAAACAACATGGCCACCCATCACTCAGACAGAAACAACATGGCCACCTATCACTCAGACAAAAACAACATGGCCATCCATCACTCAGACAGAAACAACATGGCCACACATCACTCAGACAGAAACAACATGGCCACCCATCACTCAGACAGAAACAACATGGCCACCCATCACTCAGACAGAAACAACATGGCCACCCATCACTCAGACAGAAACAACATGGCCACCCATCACTCAGACAGAAACAACCTGGCCACCCATCACTCAGACAGAAACAACATGGCCACCTATCACTCAGACAGAAACAACATGGCCACCCATCACTCAGACAGAAACAACATGGCCACCCATCACTCAGACAGGAACAACATCCCATCACTCAGACAGAAACAACATAGCCACCTATCACTCAGACAGAAACAACATGGCCACCCATCACTCAGACAGAAACAACATGGCCACCCTTCACTCAGACAGAAACAACATGGCCACCCATCACTCAGATAGAAACAACATGGCCACCCATCACTCAGATAGAAACAACATGGCCACCCATCACTCAGACAGAAACAACATGGCCACCCATCACTCAGACAGAAACAACATGGCCACCTATCACTCAGACAAAAACAACATGGCCATCCATCACTCAGACAGAAACAACATGGCCACACATCACTCAGACAGAAACAACATGGCCACCCATCACTCAGACAGAAACAACATGGCCACCCATCACTCAGACAGAAACAACATGGCCACCCATCACTCAGACAGAAACAACCTGGCCACCCATCACTCAGACAGAAACAACATGGCCACCTATCACTCAGACAGAAACAACATGGCCACCCATCACTCAGACAGAAACAACATGGCCACCCATCACTCAGACAGGAACAACATCCCATCACTCAGACAGAAACAACATAGCCACCTATCACTCAGACAGAAACAACATGGCCACCCATCACTCAGACAGAAACAACATGGCCACCCTTCACTCAGACAGAAACAACATGGCCACCCATCACTCAGATAGAAACAACATGGCCACCCATCACTCAGATAGAAACAACATGGCCACCCATCACTCAGACAGAAACAACATGGCCACCCATCACTCAGACAGAAACAACATGGCCACCTATCACTCAGACAGAAACAACATGGCCACCCATCACTCAGACAGAAACAACATGGCCACCCATCACTCAGACAGAAACAACATGGCCACCCATCACTCAGACAGAAACAACATGGCCACCCATCACTCAGACAGAAACAACATGGCCACCCATCACTCAGACAGAAACAACATGGCCAAGTATCACTCAGACAGAAACAACATGGCCACCCATCACTCAGACAGAAACAACATGGCCACCTATCACTCAGATAGAAACAACATGGCCACCCATCACTCAGACAGAAACAACATGGCCACCCATCACTCAGACAGAAACAACATGGCCACCTATCACTCAGACAGAAACAACATGGCCACCTATCACTCAGATAGAAACAACATGGCCACCCATCACTCAGACAGAAACAACATGGCCACCTATCACTCAGATAGAAACAACATGGCCACCCATCAGACTGGCCCTATCTTTATGATCCATCTCTATTTATTATTGTTGGGATCCAGACCGTCACAGAGGCAGAGATAATAGATAAGTATGATTGAGTGTGTGTGTGTGTGTCTGTAATCTGATTGTGGTCACGCAGGTGAGCTGTGTGTGACCTTCCAGTCATTGTCCCGTGAGGAGGAAAGTGTGACAAGTGAACATCAGAGATTAAGTGACATGAAACGACTGTGACTTAACTACTGTTTGGAGAGATAAGGAGGGAATGTCAGACTAAGAGAAGATGAGAGCGGGACGGAAAGAGAAACAGGCTGGTCAAACACTCTCCTCCTACTCACGTTGTGTTTCTAACTGGTGTTGTGCCTGCAGCCAGAGCAACAACAGCTGTGTGCCTCCAGTACTGTGTTTGACCGTGGAGAACAGGATAACACCTATAACGCGTCAATTATTATAGCAAGTGACAGTCGGTCATGTGCAACGCGGGCTAAAAATACTTCTCCTTTTCATCTCTTTCGCTCCCTCGCTTTATCCTTTCAAACTTTCACTGCCCTTCTACTGTGTGTTAGTGAGAGTCTTCTGTATGTCCCCCCCCCCCCCCCCCCCCCCCCCATTTCGTTTATCTTTTTCCACGCTGATTGTTTTCCTGATGGATAGCATTGTCAGTTCTGAAGCCTTTGTCAGAGTTGTCATTTGTTGCCTCTATCTCTTGTCTTGGGCAGGTGACCGAAATACAAGTTCTACATCTGGGTTGTGTGGAATAGCCGGGAGTGACTGAGAGACACGCAGACATAGGTGGGTGAACCCTTTACTCTCTGCGTTACCTCTATTGGGGAGAGTGGGCAAGTGGTCAAGGTAACAAAACAAGGGTGTGAGGGGGTGAAGTGTAGAGAAGAGATGAAACAAATAACCAAGTTGTCAAGGTGAGGTAAGGTGTATGTATTAAGTGTCACTGTGGCCCCTGTGCCACTCACAGACAAAAGGGCTTTCAGCAGCTGAGTGTTGAGAGGGAGTGGTTCGGCAAGCTGAACATGGAAAATATACGCAGGAGACTCTTTCCCTGGGCTTTCCCTCTCAATCAAACTCAACATACAGCAGGTACATAGTCTCACTACACCTTGGCTGGCTGGAGGGTGTGGGCTATGTGACTATTAATATCCTGCAAATTATAGAGCCATAAAACTACATGAATAAAAACATCATTAATCACAACGGCTTGGATTGTCTTTTTAAGAAGGGGTCATTCTTTGGGGGGGAGAGTATATGGCTGGTTAATGTGCCATTAAACACTGTGTTAGCCAGCAGTAGGGGTGTGTGGGTAAAATAACTGGGGAAGTCTAGCCAGGAAAAAAAGCCACATTACAACCTAAGTGTTAATTGTGATAATTTCGTCGTTTGCTCTATAACCTGTTAGTTCACATGCCTTTATAATAAGAAGACACAGTGGCAGAATAAATTCAACCACACCTTTTGTTTCGTCACAAAACCGGAGAGCAACATCTGTCTGGTGAAGTCCACAAAGCAAATATTGTATTTAGTAAAAACGAATACCACACCAGGCTCACCGATGAACACCTGCACCAGTGTCTCAGAGTTTCTCTCACACCATTTGTGCCAAAGTTCAAAGTATTGGCAGGAGACAAAGTGTAATTTCTCTCATTGATGCAAGGCCCAGAGTGACATGCGTGAATATTGCAAGGCCCACAGTGGCTTTCTGTGCGTTCAGATGCTACTTTTTTTAACAACTCGCCTTTGTTCTCCAAAAGAAAGCACTTAAATTTAATTTAAATATTACAACTACGCAACCACTTTTGTTCTTCAGCAATGATGATGCACATGTTTACATTCAAAAGAAAGAAGTCATTCGTTCAAATATGTAATTATCTCGTTGAATGTATTTGAATGTGCATTTTATACAACAACATGTTTCCTAAGTTGTAGAAGACTGTGTTTGTTACTACGCTGTACCACTGTGTTGATAAAGGACGATATCCATCCTGACCTTTGCCAGCTAGGAAATGTGTGTCACCTGGACCTTCTCAATTAGTAGTTGATTACCCCTGACCCCTGACAACATTTCAACATCATCAAATCACCCGCGCTTAGTCTAATACACTGACAACTGAAAGATACCAAAAACAACTGTGTCCAATCAACAGAAGCTAAATATGATGTGGCTGTCCTTGGTTCTGATTTTTGTGTGCGTGAGTGCAAGTAGAATAAACATGTTTACTCACCCTACTTGTAGAGAAACGCCAATGCCATCCTTCTCTCTTTCATGTTGCCGAAACGATCTATGACTCTGTCATACAGTAGGCTACATGCTTTTAGTTTCTGTTGTCCTAGGCTACCTGGCTAAAATGCTTGCTCGCTCGCCTATCTTCCATTCATGGGCAACGTTAGCTAGTTAACATGAGCCTTCTACATCTAGCTACATATTGAACCTCCATCCTCTCAGGCCAGGGACACAACAATGTATGAATTCATGGTTAGATTAGAATCACCGTTATAATCATTGGCCAGTACGGAGAATTAAGTAAAACCACAAGTCCAAATCCCATCTCCATCCATGGCTAGTTTAGGAAAGGGACAATATTAGCTAGCTGGCTAGCCACCATAGGACAACAACATAACGAGATGCAACAATTCAGTAATTTGGGGGCTTTTGATGTGATTGGTGTGAAGCCAAATCCAAACTGGCTTCCATTGACACTTGTTTTTTGTGCGCCAGGACCATTCACAGTTGACCTCACTCAGTTTAGCTCAACTCTGATTGGCTATTATTTTATATATTTTTTATCAAGGGAGGCCAAATGCATGCTGGCTTCCCTTGCATTCAATGCTACGAGCGGCAACAATATCATACTCTTTTTGACCAGACAGCATCACAGATGGGCTGCACATCTACAGCGTGTGAGCAAGCTGTTTCGCTCGCTCGGATGCGTTCTCTGGAGCCTCTTGCGAATTGAAGAAAATGATGAAACACGGAGAGATGAAAGATCAATCAATTATGTTTTTTTCTTGGTCAATTGTTGGGGAATGCTTGGCTTCCCTTGGCACCCACGAATACACACCACTGTTAGCCATTCCAGTCAGCCATACTTAGAGTGCAGGCTTTATGGCACAGAGGCTCTGGGTAGACTGGGACTACATGTTTGGTAAAGCTGGGGGTGAGTGACTGGAGATCGGGGGTGGAGACTGGAGAGTGTGGACTAGAGAGTGGCTGTAGAACAGGGCTCTCTCTATGGCACACAGAGTCCCACTGTAACAGCGATTGGACTATGATTGGTGGAGAGGGAGAAGGGCAGGACCCAGGCTGTGCAGTAGGGTAGGGCTCTGTTGCACAGAGATACTGGTGCTAACTGTAACCAACAGAGACTAGACTATGTTTAGGAAGCCAAGCGTGACGGATGGTCCTACACATACTGGGACACAGGGGGCACGGCTGTTTGCCCTCATTGTGATAAAGGGGCAGAGAGTATGTGTCTCACACACACACACACACACACACACACACACACATACGCATGTATGTGATCACTACACACTTTTGTGTCTGGACATGCACCAATTAATGCACCAACAGAAAACCCTTCACGCCTGTCTTTCTGAGCCTCTTTCTCCCTCATTAGGAGTTATTTTGGGCATCAATAGTATTCTTCAGACTCGTTAATTTACCACTTGGAGTGTTTTCCTATCTAACCAAATTTTGTTTAATTTATCTGGGTGTTCTAACAAGCCCCAATTACTTCAGTCTTATATTTCGCTGTGTATATTGTTTTTGACAGGTTTGACACAAACCAGGTCGTCCGTTGACCAAACTCCTCACTGAACTCTCCCTGCACTCTGGCTGTGCTCAGACATTCCTACATGCGCTCACTGCACACACGCAATTAGTGCTTGTTAGGAAGAGTGTGATATTGTAAACACGCATGCCTTTTTCCCATAATTACAGCTTCTGTGAACCTCAGAGCACACCCAGTCCTTCTGGGCGCCTCGCTCCCATTCCAACTGTGCAGCCAGTCTGCTTTGTCCCTCCCTTTTGACCTCTCCTATTTTTACTGGACCAATTATCTGTTCATCCACAGAGCACCAATCAGGACACTGCTGTACCTTCATCTTTTATAATAAAACATTTGAACTTTGGATGTTGTCTCAGTTTGCTCGAGCTGTAAACGGAGAAAGAGGTATCTCTTATTCGGCCCTGACTCTTGCTCTCTGTCTCCCCCATCCCTCTCACTCCCTCTCTTCCTCTCTCTCTCTCTCTCACTCTCTCTCTCTCTCTCTCTCTCTCTCTCTCTCTCCATCTCTTTCCCTCCCCCTACCTTTCTCTGCTTGTTTTTTTCCTCTTCTCTTTGATCCTATTGTTTTTCCTGTTCCCCCTCTCCTCTCCCCCTCTCCTCTCCCCTCTAGGCTGGTCAGCCGGTTGATTAGCACCTTGGTCTTGTTCAGCCTAATTGGATGAGGGAGACAGGTGGCGCCACAGTAACGATCAGCCTCGTTAGCGTGGCGCTCGCTGGCGCAGTCTGTGTGATCTCTTTGTTTTACTGTGTGAATGCCCCAGGGAGGGCATGAACTTTTGACACGGCTGTATACCAGGCCGACCCCGCTCGCTCAGACGAGAGCCCCCAGTCCCCCAACAACCCACACTGAGCTCCCGTTATTGTAACGAGTGTTGAGGCTCTTTGTAGAACGCAGCACCGCTACAAGCCCCAAACAGCCCAGACAAAACATTCCTGTCTGTGAATGAACAGGGTTGATTTAGGAGATCCAGGTGTCTGAAAGAGACATTCAGTACACTATTCTATTCATGCATTTGGATTTAAGTTGAATGTGTACCATGAATGGTATTTTGACCACAGTCGGTCTAGTGTGCGGTAGGGTTGTGTTCTGTAATGAATCTGGGATTGAGTGCATTCTTTATAGGGTAAGCATTACAATAAGCCCCCTCAATATATGCAGCCGTTACATCATAATATCTCTCTAGGAGCTGATCCGACGTCAGTATTGTGGAGTAATTCTAACGTTAAGGTAAGATTTGAGTAAGGAAAGCTGATCTGAGAGCAGCGCTGCCTTTCTTTCGATCAGTATCGACACATGCTCCAACGGCGCGCTTAGCGAACTTTCTTTCAGCGTTACACCTTCGACCATTGTAGGAAAGATGCATAGTTAAAACACTGGTAAGCCTAAGATCCATCGCTATCGGGAAACTGGGCCCCGTACTATAGGTCCAGTGTGAGTCATGACACATCCATGGCTGTACTATACTGTTCGGTACTCTGTGTTGTAGGTAGGGTTGTGTCAGTACTGTTGGTCCAGTGTGTTGTAGGTAGGGTTGTGTCAGTACTGTTGGTCCAGTGTGTTGTAGGTAGGGTTGTGTCAGTACTGTTGGTCCAGTGTGTTGTAGGTAGGGTTGTGTCAGTACTGTAGGTCCAGTGTGTTGTAGGTAGGGTTGTGTCAGTACTGTAGGTCCAGTGTGTTGTAGGTAGGGTTGTGTCAGTACTGTTGGTCCAGTGTGTTGTAGGTAGGGTTGTGTCAGTACTGTAGGTCCAGTGTGTTGTAGGTAGGGTTGTGTCAGTACTGTTGGTCCAGTGTGTTGTAGGTAGGGTTGTGTCAGTACTGTTGGTCCAGTGTGTTGTAGGTAGGGTTGTGTCAGTACTGTTGGTCCAGTGTGTTGTAGGTAGGGTTGTGTCAGTACTGTTGGTCCAGTGTGTTGTAGGTAGGGTTGTGTCAGGACTGTAGATTCAGTGTTGTTTTGTCAGTCCCGTGCCTCAGACTCGGGGTGTCCACATCACTCGGACACATCCGGGCTAATGCAGCCAAGCAGGTGTGGGGGTCACAGGGGGTTTGTGGGCCAGCATAGTGACCCCTGCTGTCGGCTCAGGTTTGTCTGACCATCAGAGGACCCCCTTAATTAGACCTTTTGGTTTCCAGTGTCCAGTCAGTTCCACCCAATGCACTGCTGCCTAGACACTAGGAACGAGCCTTTCATTCAACACTCCTGGTTGACTTGGCAAGGCAGCCAGGGTTTTTCCCCTAGCTCCGTCCCTCATGTTTAAGAAAATCTGAGGTCTAACTTTTCTGTTTTAATTTAAAACAACTTGTGACAAGCCTGTCTTGTACAGTATTCCTGGTGCTCCAGCCTCTCTTGTACAGTATTCCTGGTGCTCCAGCCTGTCTTGTACAGTATTCCTGGTGCTCCAGCCTGCCTTGTACAGTATTCCTGGTGCTCCAGCCTGCATGGTACAGTATTCCTGGTGTACCAGCCTGTCTTGTACAGTATTCCTGGTGCTCCAGCCTGTCTTGTACAGTATTCCTGGTGCTCCAGCCTGTCTTGTACAGTATTCCTGGTGCTCCCGCTTGTCTTGTACAGTATTCCTGGTGCTCCAGCCTGTCTTGTACAGTATTCCTGGTGCTCCAGCCAAGTTTTCTGTGGCAGGTTTTAGAGCTGGGGTTGGGTGTACAGGGAGTGATGATTGCTTAAGTGCTGCAATGATTATTTTTTTCTGCAATATTGTTTTACAAGCATGTGGAACAACAGCTCTTCTGTCCCACTGAGTTTGTCTGTTTCAGTGTTTAATGAAAGGGTTAGTGTGAACTGACAGCTAGGCTATAGTTTGGCACCTCCAACCTGCACAGTGCACGGCAGAAACCATTAGCACTGCTTCATATGAGCAAATGTTCACATTCAATATCTTGATCAATGGTGAACACTGTGGCTATTAGATATTTCTTGCTTTCTTAGTGATGAACAAATGTGACTTTTAATCAACTTTTTCAGTGCTATCACTCTCTTATAAGGCTTCTTTAAATGTGTACTGGTCCCCCCTCAGAATGCTCCAGATGTATTTGACCATACCATATGTTTCTCAGTTTTCATTACCCATGACTTTCAGAGATGTCACTCACTCTCACTGGCTTGTTGTGAGAAGCCGCCAGGGGGAAATTATCAGGTGTTCATTGATTGAATATGAGCTTTGCTAGAGAGAGGAAACTGCAGTATGACACTGGCAAGCCTGCTGCTGACACAAACAAGGTGGACCTCTCATTGGAAAGACCCAGGATACAGGCAGGCAAGACCAGGCTCTGTGAGCAGAACACACTGACGGAGAGAGGGAAAGAGAGACAAATGGAGGGAGGGAGAGAGATTTGTGCTGTTCTTGGCCAGTGCCTGGGGTGGCCTGCGTTGACCATGGAAAATCACAAGAACCCTTTCTTTCTATGGGGCACCTTCTCTGCAGTGAGAGGCTAACCGGTGAAACTTTTTACAGTTAGATTCAATCCATCTGCATCTCCATCTGGTTGTTTTATAACCAGCGGTGCCCATGGTTGAAACGTGAGGAGCAGGTGTGTTTCAGGTGCACTGTTAAGTAGGTCCAGTGAATAGGCCCCGTACTGCACTAGAATAACAGCCTTTCATTGGCGGTCAGTGTTGTAGCAAGCATAGATTGAGATTGGGGCCATGTTTGTTTCTCTGAATGACTTACGGTTTTTGCACCTATTGTTTGTATTGTTTTTTCAGTTGCTTGGTTGAGGAGTATCCACTATATATAGAAATCATTTGACATTTTAGAGGTCATTCGAGAGCACTGAGGTAATTTGACATCGCAATCTTTTTTGGGGATTTAGAATTCTTGCTGTGTCAAATTGTAAAGAAGTCACTTTCTGTGTGTGACGTACTGTTCAGTTCAGTCACAACAGACATTGGACTATGCTCCAGGGCCTGACAGAAAGCAACAGTTCATGATTGAGACGAGGCTGGTTGACAGCTCGTTCTGAGGAATGACCTGAGTCAGTGTTTGCAGTGACTGGAATCTCACTACTACCAGCCTGATGTGAAATAACTTCCCATTTTCACCTTCTGCTATTCTCTCGCTCTTCCCTCCGTCTGGGAACAACAAACACATTCCTCCTGAACAAATGGACCAATAAACAAAGAGAAAGCAAATGATGGAAAAATAAGTAATTCTTACATGCACGTATTTCAGGGACTTACTGTAAAACACTTAAGATAATTCATTTCAAATATACAATGTACAGTGTAAAAATGCACCCTAACACTGTTTTTTTTTAATGAAAGAAAGCCTTACACAGGCCATCTATATTTTCTGTGGATGTGTCTGCCTTACATCATATAAGTACCCGCTAGAAAACATTGGCAGGCGTTCCCTTTAGCATATGCATTAAATGTATATCAACCTGCAAGGTGCAGCAAACATTGCATAAATAAATATTTTTGGAATATATCCATATAAAAATATACAGTGCCTTCGGAAAGTATCCAGACCCCTTGACTTTTTCCACATTTTGTTACGTTACAGCCTTATTCTTAAATTGTTGAAATAGTTTTTCCCCCTCATTAATCTAGACACAATACCCCATAATGACAAAGCAAAAATAGGTTTGTAGAAATGTTTGCAAATGTATATTTAAAAAACCCATAAATAATACATTTACATAAGTATTCAGACCCTTTACTCATTACAGCATCGAGTCTTGGGTATGACGCTACAAGCTTGTCACACCTGTATTTGGGGAGTTTCTCCCATTCTTCTCTGCAGATCCTCTCAGGCTCTGACCGGTTGGATGGGGAGTGTTGATGCACAGCTATTTGCAGGTCTCTCCAGAGATGTTCGATTGGGTTCAAGTCCGGGCTCTGGCTGGGCCACTCAAGGACATTCAAAGACTTATCCCAAAGCCACTCCTGCATTGTCTTGGCTGTGTGCTTAGGGTCGTTGTCTTGCTGGAATGTGAACCTTCACCCCAATCTGAGGTTCTGAGCTCTCTGGAGCAGGTTTTCATCAAGAATCTCTCTGTACTTTGCTCCATCATCTTTGCCTCGATCCTGACTAGTCTCCCAGTCCCTGCCGCTGAAAAACAACCCCACAGCATGATGCTGCCACCACCATGCTTCACCGTAGGGATGGTGCCAGGTTTCCTTCAGACTTGACGTTTGGCATTCAGGCCAAAGAGTTCCATCTTGGTTTCATCAGACCAGAGAATATTATTTCTCATGTGCGGGCTGTCATGTGCCTTTTACTGAGGAGTGGCTTCCTACTGGCCACTCTACCATAAAGGCCTGATTGGTGGAGTGCTGCAGAGATGGTTGTCCTTCTGGAAGGTTTTCCCATCTCCACAGAGGAACTCTAGAGCTCTGTCAGAGTGACCATCGGGTTCTTGGTCGCATCCCTGACCAAGACACTTCTCCCCCAATTTGCTCAGTTTGGCCAGGTGATTCCAAACTTCTTCCATTTAAGAATGTGTTCTTGGGGACCTTCAATGCTGCAGACATTTTTTGGTACCCTTCCCTAGATCTGTGCCTCGACACAATCCTGTCTCAGAGCTCTACGGACAATGCATTTGACCTCTTGGCTTGGTTTTTGCTCTGACATGCACTGTCCACTGTGGGACCTTATATAGACAGGTGTGTGCCTTTCCAAATCATGTCCAATCAATTGAATTTACCACAGGTGGACTCCAGTCAAGTTGGAGAAACATCTCAAGGTGTAACGTCTGCTTCCAACTCACACTCAAACACGTAGATCCCCTGAACGCAGCTCACTTTCCAGCTCACTTTCCAGCTCACTTTCCAACTCACACTCTCAAACACATAGATCTCCTGAACGCAGCTCACTTTCCAGCCCACTTTCCAGCTCACACTCTCAAACATATAGATCTCCTGAACGCAGCTCACTCTCCAGATCCCAATCACCTGAATTCCTGATCACCTGTTCACACGCCTGTATGTCATTATCACACACTATTTAGTTCAGTTCTTTGCACCCCATCATTGTGAGGTATTGTTTTTGTGACACACTTCTATTTGGAGCTCTGTTTTTTCCCGTAATGTAATTCTCTCGTGTATGATAGTTTTTGCCTGCCTCACTAACAACGTCTTTTGCCTATTCCCTGCCTGTACTATTGCCTTTTTGAAACCCCCTGTGTATGATCTTCTGCCTGCCCCTGTACCCAGCTACCTACCTCCTCCTGTGGTCCTTTACAAATAAACACCTGCTGCGCCCTGTGCTTGAAACTAGCTCTCTGTCTCCCATCGTGTTCATTACACAAGGATGATCAATGGAAACAGGATGCACCAGAGCTCAATTTCTAGTCTCATAGGAAAGGGTCTGAATACTTATATAAATATGTATTTATGTTTTTTATTTTTATTACATTTGCAAACATAAAAAAACAAACGTTTTTGCTTTGTCATTTATGGGGTAGTGTGTGTAGATTGCTTTTTTTCCCATTATAGAATGGTGTAAAGTAACAAAATGTGGAACAGGTCAAGGAATAATAATTTAGTTGTGTTTATAGAGGTGTTAGGTAACATTAGAATACTTAAAAACTATTATTTCAAAGAACATAATAGATTTGTATTAGTTTGTTACTCTAGGCCAGTGGTTCCCAAACTTTTTATAGTCCCGTACCCCTTCAAACATTCAACCTCCAGCTGCGTACCAGGATCAGCGCACTCTCAAAGGTTGTTTTTCACCATCATTGTAAGCCTGCCACAATCACACCATATGATACATTTATTAACTTCTTATGGGCAAATGGGACAGTAGCATCCCACCTGGCCAACATCTGGTGAAATTGCAGACTACAGTATTATAAATATTTAACTTTCATAAAATCACAAGTTTAATACATCAATAATAAAGCTTAACTTCTTGTTAATCCAGCCACTGTGTCAGATTTCAAAAAGGCTTTAAGGCGAAAGCAAACCATGCGATTATCTGAGGATAGCGCCCCGCATACAAACACATTAAAAATATATTTCAACCAGGCAGAAATAGCGATATAAAAAAATACCTTACCTTTGATGATCTTCTTCTGTTGGCACTCCAAAAGGTCCCAGTTACATCACAAATTGTCCTTTTGTTCAATAATGCCCTTCTTTATATCCTTAAAAACTCAGTTTAGCTGGCGCGCTTCAGTCAATAATCCCCCCAGTTTCCCTCCATCAAAATGCAAACAAAATGAATCCCAAACGTTACTAATAAACTTTTCCAAACAAGTCAAACAACATTTATAATCAAACCTTAGGTACCCTAATATGGAAATAAACGATCAAATTTAAGACAGAGAATCGTTATTGTCTTTACCGGAGAAAAATACCAAAGAACACGCTCTCTTCCACGCGCTTGGAAACACTACAGCCAAAATGGGAGCCACCCTTTTCCAAGAAACAGCCTGAAATTCTTTCTAAGTCCTAGGAACTGCAATCTGGAAGGGCGGACTAGCCATTGAAAATAGTGGTAGGCTGAATGATATGCATATCCTCGCTTCTGGGCCTGAGTAACAGGCAGTTTACTTTGGGCACACTTTTCATCCGGACGTCAAAATACTGCCCCCTACCCAAGAGAGGTTAAACATAAGAATGAGTGTGAGTTTTTGTCACAACCCAGCTCATGGGAAGTGACAAAGAGCTCTTATAGGACAAGGGCACAAATAATAATATAATAATAATAAATAATTTTGCTCTTTATTTAACCATTTTACATATAAAACTTTATTTGTTCATCGAAAATTGTGAATAACTCACCACAAGTTAATGAGAAGGGTGTGCTTGAAAGTATACACATAACTCTGCAATGTTGGGTTGTATTGGAGAGAGTCTCAGTCTTTTTCCACACACAGTCTGTGCCTGTATTTAGTTTTCATGCTAGTGAGGGCCGAGAATCCACTCTCATATAGGTACGTGGTTGCAAAGGGCATCAGTGTCTTAACAGCACAATTTGCAGAGGCAGGATACTCTGAGCACAGCACAATCCAGAAATCTGGCAGTGGCTTCTGATTAAATTCAATTTTCACAGAACCGCTTGTTGCAATTTCGATGAGGCTCTCTTGTACAGATATCGGTAAGTGGGCTGGAGGCAGGGCATGAAAGGGATAATGAATCCAGTTGTTTGTGTCGTCCATTCCGGGAAAGTACCTGCGTAATTGCGCACCCAAATCACTCAGGTGCTTTGCTATATCACATTTGACATTGTCTGTAAGCTTGAGTTAATTTGCACACAAAATACTTACCCAAATGTATAGTCCCATTGGAAAATATAAATAGACGTTTTGAAAATGTGAAGAGGGAAAAAAAAGTTAATACAGTTTATACAGTGGGGCAAAAAAGTATTTAGTCAGCCACCAATTGTGCAAGTTCTCCCACTTAAAAAGATGAGAGAGGCCTATGTTTTTCATCATAGGTACACTTCAACTATGACAGACAAAATGAGAAAAAACATCCAGAAAATCACATTGTAGGATTTTTAATTTATTTATTTGCAAAGAGGGAGAACTTGCACAATTGGTGGCTGACTAAGTACTGTTTTGCCCCACTGTATATATACAGTGGGGAGAACAAGTATTTGATACACTGACGATTTTGCAGGTTTTCCTACTTACAAAGCATGTAGAGGTCTGTAATTTTTATCATAGGTACACTTCAACTGTGAGAGACGGAATCTAAAACAAAAATCCAGAAAATCACATTGTATGATTTTTAAGTAATTCATTTGCATTTGCAAGTCGGAAGTTTACATACACCTTAGCCAAATACAATTTATCTCAGTTTTTCACAATTCCTGTCGTTTGGGAATACCTGGTCTAGGCTATAAGTAAAAAATGAAAAGCCCATCAAGTCCATTATAATTTCATTATGGAAATAAGAAAGTGTATTTAAAAGAAAATAAAATAGCATATTTTAAGTTTATTATGTTACTAGTCTTTTTCTTAGTAGGAAAAACAATGCTTCCCCGCAAGTGGTCATATGCTGAATTCATGGACATTGCAGATATTCTTGTAAAAAGTGAACATTTGATATAAAGCTCTATCTCTTGAATTTTGAGATTTATTTGACAAGGTATGTGTCATAGAAACTGCAGAATCTGATATTTCTGATACTATATAGAATCAAAAAGTTTTACCTGAATGTGACTCTGAAAGAGGATTTGATAAAGTGATGCTCCTTTCCCTGCATTTGTCAATTACAAGATGCGCCCATCTCTTCTTGTACAATTTGACAACTGATCTTATTATGTGTGATATTGTTTAGGTGGGCCAGCTGATTAGTAATAGAGTTACAGTAAATAAAACAGTCCCGTAACAGCGTCTTTTTACAAAGTCAAATGTCAAAGAGAATGGTATCAACTCACAAGGAGCATGGTCAAATTATTAACATGAGCTCCAACGCTGATAAATAGGCATAACACAAACTCATCATTACACTATTGTCTTTCTAAATGAAATCAACCTCTTCACCCTCCTTATCATTCAGTTAGGCCTAATTTAAATTACATTGTGAAGTAAGGTGCACAATTATCGCCCATCCGTCCATTTGTCATTCATTCAATGAGGAGAGAGAGACGCATTAGCGCCTGGCTGGGAACCAACATCCTACAGCACATTGTCTCAGTGGGTTAAGTTAGGAATAGGAAAAAAACGGGTAAAACGTCTCTAAATTCTTCTCTGTGGTTTCAAAATTCAGACAAATTAGCAATGTTTGTACTTTACATTTAGGAAAAGTCAGGGAAGCAGCAGGACAAAGCTTTTTGGGGATTGATTTCTTTTATTTATCAAATCAAACGTCAGTGGCCGTGGGCCTATGGCGCTTCTAGTGTTAACCAATCAGGAATATTTAAGTAATACACTAAGTTTCTGTGTAGTAAAAGTAGTCTGAGACATAGTCATGTCATAATTCACAGTAGACTAGGGCCACGGTGTTTTACAGTTGCAGGGAGGATCGCCATGCTACACTACTGTCTACAGAAACCCTATGAGAGCATGACTCACTGTAGTGTCTCGCCCAGCCTCTTCCCCTGGGCTGCAGAGGAAATCTGTCTGCTCACCCAACATAGTGTGTGATTCATGTTTTATAAATGCTGACCAAACTGTCATTATTTAAGTCATTGTTTTAGCCACAGAGCAATTACGCGGATGAATACAAAGAAAGACTGCAATTTCTTCCTCCAAGTCTCGTGGCTTTCTTTTGGTGGGGCTGTGTAACCCATTCCATACCATTTGAGGACCAATGACCCACATAACTCCATTAGCAGTTACGACATGATCTAATACGGGGGTTTACCTTGTGCCTTCTTGAATTGTTGAAAAGTGTCTGAAATGACGCCCTACATCCTCTAGCTTTGAACACCTTTAATGAATGCTTATTCAGTGGTGAAATAATAGCCTTGTTATTTTGCTCTCTGTGTTTGTATTGGAAGCTTGGCGTTAACATAAGCTTTGTGTAGTGAGGGAAGAGGGAACTGTGTCTGGCCAGGATCATTGTGCGTGCAGGTGAGATGTTTATGAGCACCAACTAACATCATGACGTTTATACAGCTTAGTGTAGGACTGCAGGCATTCAGCTCACAGGAACAGTTTGGGTCTGGGCCCCTGTCTGTCAGTCAGTCAACGCCCACTACACATTCCACTGACTTATAAATCATGCATCTGCATGGAAGTCTTGATGCAATTACGCAATACACTGACACGTAGATCATACACCTGGTACTACCTTCATTTAGAACAGGGAGATCTTCATATTTTGAGCTTTGGCTCATAAATGAATCACTCTGTCATTATTGACTTGCATTGTGAACATTTGCCCGTAGATGTCTCTTCTAACTGATACAGGACATAGTAGTTTACATTTAGCATAATTGTTTTCCCAAAACCAGTTTCTTGAATTGTATTTGACATCGGTGGCTTTCACTTTTATTTTCAGAAATGACAACTGGAAAAACTCTGCTGTCCTTCTGTATACTAAGACCTTGTTCCTCGTTCCCTTTGTGTTTTCAACTCAATTGTGTTTATCTTTCATAATGGGCAAAGGCAGAATTAAGTCCAGCTGACATTGTTGTCCTGCTAAATGGGTTTGTGGAGGAGCCTTATCCATTCTCATCTGTAGCAATAGGAATGATTGTGAGCCTGTGCTTTCAGCAGCTCCCCATGTCTTCCCTCCCTCACAGAGAGAGAGAGAGCCTTGCTGTGACAGTCTTTTACTTTTCTTGAATAAACTTTTTCCTTTCTTTCTTCTCACTCAGCATTCTTCGGGACTTCAAAGCTGGAATCGGAGCAGAATCTCTGAGCTGTCCCATTGTGTGACTCTTGCATATTCATAAGGCGCTTTCTTTCTTCTCATTCTCGATGAGACTCTGCTAGAGAGGAGAGCTGTGAGCTAGAGAGAAAGCAGCAGCTCCTCTGGACTCTCCAAGGAACCAAACCACTGAGTATGTGCATGGAGGGTTCACATTCAAATGGGATTCACACGTAGTGATTTATAGTGTTGGGCCATACAATGATGCTGCTGCTTCTGTCATGGCTATTGTGTTGAATTGCCTAAGCAGGTGGATACGTTTTATAACAAAAATGTAACAGTTTTGGTTTGCCAGGTAACAAACGTATTCCACAAACCTGGCTACCACATTTAATTGCCCTAATTTTGCTGCTAGCTAACTGACAAGGTAGTTAATTAATGGCTAAGATCTCTATAGAGAAACCAGCAGTCTGTGTGAGAGAGGGAGGTGGGAGCTGGCTCACAATAAGGAAGATGTCAGTGTTCTCAATGTGAAATGAGGATGAAGTTGATGAGCGCTCCACAGAGGGAGGAAGTACGTCTCACTGTCTGGCCCAGGGATGAACGTGATGTCACGCTCCTCTCTATCCCTGCACCCTGATTGGGCTCCCTGCTCTAGGCAGCTGTGTTGCCACGGTAATAAATGGCCCTCGAGCCAAGATTCTCTGACATCAGGTTTAACCGCTGCACTCTCTCCATTTCTCACAGAGTCCGGGGTCAGTGTGGCCGTCGGCGGAACATTGCTCATGACAGGCATACCTTCGCTTGCCCATCGTAATTCCATCATCTGTGTTGTTGTCACAGCTTTTCCTTTCACGTCTTAGTGGTGAGGTTTCTGTGGTTATTCTTCACCATTCCTCTTGCAGTATGATGAAAGGTGTTTTGCCTCAACGTTTTCTCTTCAAATTTCGAGTAGCTTGGCTTATTTTCATGCCACATTAACTGCTAATATATATATTTTTTTACAAATGTTCTCAAAGAACATATTTGTGGGTGGTAGTGATAACCAACAAAGACACCAAGTACCAGCCAAATGAGTCATGCTGTTGTATACAGGTGCTTTGCATGTCCAAACAAACACAGCTAATAATAGTGTGGTTTTCTGAAACCGTCAAGATGCTGACTGATTGTTCTTCTTAAGACGGCCGCATGCTTCGGGCCCCACCAGTCGAAACAGTTTGGAAAAGTTTGTGCATATATTATGACGATTATAGTAGCCTGTGACGTTTTTGATGATGTTGGACTTTGTTGAAGGTTTTTTGGGCTGTTCAGGAACACACATTTCTTTCTCGAGGCCAGCCGATATTCGGGAGCCAAAGTCTACACCCCTTCGTCCGTGATTGGTCAACTGTAGGGATTCTTCAACAAAGTCTTTGCTGTCATTCAACGAGAGAAGACTCATTTTCATGCCCATTTTTTTTTATAGAGAAATACTGCACCAAACATCTTAGTTAGATATAAAATGTATCTCCTCAGCAAAAATGTAAAAATTATCTTAGATTTTATCTTAGATTTTACATTCTCAAACAGTACTGTTGATGCTTTTTTTGCGTTTTTACACTCATTCGGTTCGCCTAGCCGACTTCGGCTAGCTGTCAACCGAACTGTATCATGCTGGCGCCTTTAGGAAACCTTAGCAACAGACGGAGCTGTATGTAACAAGACTTGAAAAGTAGATCTGCGGTTTGGAGCTCAAAGGAGGAATCAAGGCAACTTTTGGCTTAGTGAAAGGCGGGAAGGATAGAAAGGGTTAATTTAACCACATTTCAAAATCCCCCACCCTGCTAGCCCACCCCCCACTTCCACAACCCCCTTTATCTGCCTGACTAGACCCCCACCAACCATCCCCACCAGCTGCGCCCCCCCCCATATCTCTCTGGGTCTTCGCGGCTGCTTGAGCAGGACAGGGGGAAACCATGCTGGGCGTTTGATGCAGCTCCGAGGGGGTGTGTGAGGTGCGCTGACCCGTTCACATCTCTCCCCATGCACTCATGCTCCAGGGAAAGTAGACTTATCACATTTAATCCAGAGCACGGTGCAAATCAGGAGTGACAGACAGACGTACAGCCTTCCACGGAAAGAGCCCCAGACTACAGACCCTGTCTACTGCACTCTTGTCCTGTCTCCTATTCTGGCTGGGAGAGAAGTGGATTCAGGGTGTTTGTCCTTATGGAGGCACAGCAGGTGTGGAAGAACAGGATCCCATTTGGTTAGTTGGTTGTTTCCACTTTCACATTGTTGATTTTCCTTTAACCACTAATTGGCCGTTGTTATTGTCTTTATTTGGGAGACCACTCACCCCACCATTTGGGCCATTCTTTTCTTTTCTCTTTTGGGGAAACATGCACCCTCCACCAAATCACGCTTTAGAATGGCATGGTATGGCATTCTGTCCTGTTGCACCATCACATCCCCGCTAACTGTTTTGAGGGGCACTCTAGCAAACTTGATGTAATCTTGGTAATAGCTGGACTAATCCTCTTAAGGTTGTAACCCACAGAAAGTCTTGTGCTGCCTGATGGAATTTGGCCAAATTGGGAGGTTGTGTGTGTATGTTCGGGTGGATTAGTGAGAGAGAGGAGGCGTGTTGCTGCCCGGAGGTGTGGGCGGTAATCACCTGACGTGTGAAGAGCCTTTGTGAGTAAGTGAGTATGTATGTATGTATGAATGTGTGTGTGTGTCTGGCCGTCCGCGTGTGTTTCTTTCACACTTTGCATTCTGCTCTGTAACTGGTCTGTGATGAGCTGTCACACAAACAGGAGGGCAATTGCTGTCCTAAACCTCAGAGATATGTAGAGATTAGGCTTGGGCGGTATAGCGTTCAATTCCAAAATCAAGATCCCTGCTGCCTAAATTTGTTTTGTGCGTGAATGTTATTGTTTTTTCAAATGTTATTATTTTTGTTTGTTTGGAAAGATATAGCACCCCTTGTGTGCACTGTCGGTAATACCGTATACCCCGGTATGGTACAGGAACAGTGTGATGGTATGTCAATCTGGATATGGTACAACCATAGCAAAGATTCATCCATCTGCACTTCCCACAGTGGATGAAGTAGCGACAACACATTACTTTGAATCATGCTCATGGATGAGTTCTGGCGCCCAGACTTCTCTAATGCACATCTATGAGGAACAATCTTACTTCCCTCTCATCCTCTCTCTCTCTCTCTGTGTGTGTGTGTGTGTGTATGTGTGTGTGTGTGTGTGTGTGTGTGTGTGTCTCTGTGTGTGTGTCTCTGTGTGTGTGTGTGTGTGTGTGTCTGCCCCTGCCAATGTCTTCCTTTTTGAGCGGCGAGTGTATGTGTTCATATGTGTGTGTGTGTGTGTGTGTGTGTGTGTGTGTGTGTGTGTGTCTCTGTGTGTGTGTCTCTGTGTGTGTGTGTGTGTGTGTGTCTGCCCCTGCCAATGTCTTCCTTTTTGAGCGGCGAGTGTATGTGTTCATATGTGTGTGTGTGTGTGTGTGTGTGTGTGTGTGTGTGTGTGTGTGTGTCTCTGTGTGTGTGTCTCTGTGTGTGTGTGTGTGTGTGTGTCTGCCCCTGCCAATGTCTTCCTTTTTGAGCGGCGAGTGTATGTGTTCATATGTGTGTGTGTGTGTGTGTGTGTGTCTCTGTGTGTGTGTCTCTGTGTGTGTGTGTGTGTGTGTGTCTCTGTGTGTGTGTCTCTGTGTGTGTGTGTGTGTGTGTGTCTCTGTGTGTGTGTGTGTGTCTGCCCCTGCCAATGTCTTCCTTTTTGAGCGGCG
Source organism: Oncorhynchus mykiss (assembly GCF_013265735.2). Classification (NCBI taxonomy): domain Eukaryota; kingdom Metazoa; phylum Chordata; class Actinopteri; order Salmoniformes; family Salmonidae; genus Oncorhynchus; species Oncorhynchus mykiss. The sequence continues at coordinate 38,646,012 of NC_048569.1, forward strand.
AGTGTATGTGTTCATATGTGTGTGTGTGGGGTCCAGGCAGGCTCAGCTGTTCTTTTGTTGTTCGCCCCACGAGGTGTTCAGAGAAAAGGCTGACCAAACAGCAGAGCAACTGAGTAACACCCTCCTTCCCTCCTCCTCCTCCCCATCTCTCTCTCTATCTCTCTCTCTCTCTCTCCCTCTCTCTCTCTCTCTCTCTCTCTCTCTCTCTCTCTCAGGCTGTCACTGTGTAGCGCTGGAGGCTGCTGGGTGGCTGTGTGTGGTGGGGAGTTCCTGAGATCGCAGAGAAGAGAGAGGGGGACTAGCACTTACTCACGTAGAGGCACACACTCGCGCACACACACCTTCTCAGTGTAGCGCCGGGTGCAGCCGTGGTGCCAGCTAGTGTCTCAGGGATTGTGCGTGCGGTTGTACAGTACCACAGGATGATGGCGGTGTGGTTGCCGTGGGGATGGGCATGGAGAACTGTACTGCTGGTGACTGGACTGGCTTCACTGAGCCCGGGGACTAATGGTGAGTAGCTTAATACTGGACTATATCTCTCTCTGTACTACGGGACTCTGTCCATCTTTCTCTGTTGATGGACTCTGGGACTGATTTTGAAGAAACTACAGCATGGTCTATATTTAATTCGTTTTTAGTACTGTATCTGATTGTCTGCTGGTGGTTTTCACAACTGATATATCGAAACGCATGTTTTTTGTGCTGCCAAGACTTTACATAGTATATCTAATGCTTAGAGCAGGGTTTCTTAAACTATGGGTCTGGACCCAAAGTAGGCTCTGGGCATGTGAAAGGTGGCTTTTGAGCTGAGAATCACCCCGATAAACCAATATATTCTCTATCTTTTTCTGTTCATCCACCTGGGTCGTTAATAACTTATCCTCTTTTTGTGATGCTTACCTAGCCTAGTGGCTGAGTACTGTAGTTTTAGTCACTTTGAGCAAAGGCATGATTTCACAAACTGCAGGCAGGTTTACTGCGTGTATTGTTGGGGCGAGGAGGAGCAGAGACTCACTGGGAGGTTGGTGGTGGGTCTATTTTTTGCCCAGCGGTATTTAAGATGGGGCAAAGCTATTATGATCTCCACCGGGTCTAGCATGTGAGCAGTCATCTGCCCCGTCCCCCGTCCTGCCCCCCTCCCCCTCCCTCTGCTCATGTTTTGAATTGTTTTAAGATGGACAGCCAGTTGTCATTTACAATGAATGGCGACAGTGTCATGGTGTCCCATAAGCTTTGTGATGGACTGCAGGGGATCCACGGCTGGAGGCTCGCCTGGGGAAGATTCCTCTCTTTGTCATCTGCCCTGTTTCAAAGGCTCTCAACTGAGAGAAAGAGATTGATTATGTGGAGTTAATCATGGATGTTTGCATTTGTTTGCACCGAGCAACAAGTGTCAATAATTTCAAGCGAACCTTGTTTACATATGCATAGACTTCATTATACTATAGCTGGTGTCTTTTGTATGGGAAGGTTTGGTTTTAGCCATAACTGCTGTTGTTTTTCCATTTTCCATGGTGTTTCATTTTGAGATAGGTTTGACCTGTGCAGAAGTGTTCAGTTGTCACACACTTGTTAAGAACACAGTTGGGCGACAAGCTGTAAAACTAATCTCCCACTCTCAAAGGAGCACATACACACGCACGCACCCCCCTCACCTCTAAAATAGCTGTGACTGCCTTGCTTCATTGAGTTTGTCTTTGGGGTCAATTTATTTGAATTCAATCACTTTTTTGACAGCCCCCCTTTCGATTTAAACAAAACCTTCCACACATATTTTCCCATTATAGAAGGGATCAGAAAATTATTTTTAGAGCTGAATGCCTAAACATTCATCAGTTGACCGATTTGGCGTACCCCACCCTACCATGAGACATCCATCCATGTCCTCATCACTGGAAACGATAAACGGTTGAGATTGATATCATTTCTAAGCTTACAAACATGTTTTTGAAACTGTTTTATTATCGATAAATTACTAAAGTGTAATATGTATATCGTTTAAATTAAATTGTAAAAAATCACAACCTTTAACGTCAATTATTTAAAAGCTCATAAACTCAGGTTCCATGTTTGCATATGTTGTAGCTTAGAACCATTTTTACATCATGTAAGGCTTTTGTGCTGTGCTCGCCATTGGTTGAAACACAACATGCTCTTGAACACAGGATGGGTAAATGTTCTAACATTTCAACTTTTAAAGGGTACCACAAAGACAGCTGGAGGTCCACACCCAATGAGATGAAAAAAAATATATATAGAGCCGTGAAAAAGTATTTCCCCACTTTCTGATTTTCTCTATTTTTGGATATTTTTGATACTGAATGTTATTAGATTTTCAACCAACACCTAATATTAGATAAAGGGAATCTGAGTTTACAAATTACCCCAAAAACTAATAGGCTCTCCCATTTATTCCTGCCGAAAACCAAAGAATGCATTCCACCATGAGAACCTTATACCAACAGTCATGCATGGTGATGGTAGTGTGATGGTTTGGGGATGCTTTGCTGCCTCAGGACCTGGACGACATGTCTTTATAGAAGGAACCATGAATTCTGCTCTGTATCAGAGAATTCTACAGGAGAATGTCAGGCCATACGTCTGTGAGCTGAAGCTGAAGTGCAGCAGGGTCATGCAGCAAGACAATGATCCAAAACACACAAATCAAGTCTACATGAAAATGGCTAAAAAGCAACACATTTGAAGTTTTGGAATGGCCTAGTCAAAGTCCAGACCTAATCCCAATTGAGATGTTGTGGCAGGACTTGAAATGAGCAGTTCATGCTTGAAAACATACAAAAGTTGCTGAGTTAAAGCAGTTCTGCATGGACAAGTGGGCCGAAATGTATTCACAGCAGCGTGAGAGACTGATCAACAACTACGGGGAGAGTTTGGTTGGAGTCATTGCTGCTAAACGTGGAACAACCAGTTATTGAATGTACTTTTAGTTTTTCCACACAGGGGCACTGGGTGATTTGTTTTGAAATAAATGAAACAAGTATGTAATTGTTGTGTTATTTGTTCACTCAGGTTCCTTTTCTCTAATATTAGGTTTTGCTTGAAGATCTGATAACATTCAGTATAAAACATATGCGTTGTCTTGCCTGTGTGCTTAGGGTTGTTGTCCTGTTGGAAGGTGAACCTTTGCCCCAGTCTGAGGTCCTGAGTGCTCTGGAGGAGGTTTTCATCAAGGATCTCTCTGTACTTTGCTCCGTTCATTCCCTCGATCCTGACTAGTCTCCCAGTCCCTGCCACTGAAAAACATCCCCACAGCAGGATGCTGCTACCACCATGCTTCACCGTAGGGATGGTGCCTGGTTTCCTCCAGATCTGACGCTTGGCATTCAGGCAAAAGAGCTCAATCTTGGTTTCATCAAACCAGCGAATCTTGTTTTTCATGGTCTGAGAGTCCTTTAGGTGCCTTTTGTCAAACTCCAAGTGGGCTGTCGTGCCTTTTACTGAGGAGTGGCTTCCGCCTGATTGGTGGAGTGTTGCAGAGATGGTTGTCCTTCTGGAGGGTTCTCCCATCTCCACAGAGGAATTCTGGAGCTCTGTCAAAGTGGCCATCGAGCTCTTGGTCACTTCCCTGACCAAGGCCCTCTTCCTCTGATTGCTCAGTTTGGCCGGGCGGCCAGCTCTAGGAAGAGTATTGGTGGTTCCAAACTTTTCAATGCTGCAAAAATGTTTTGGTACCCTTCCGCAGATTTGTGCCTCAATACATTTGTGTCTCTGAACTCTATGGACAATTCCTTCTACCGCATGGCTTGGACTTTGCTCTGACATGCATTGTCAACTGTGAGACCTTTGACAGGTGTGTGCCTGTCCAAATCATGCCCAATCAATTGAATTTACCACAGGTGGACTACAGTCAAGTTGTAGAAACATCTCAAGGATGATCAATGGAAACAGGATGCATCTGAACTCAGTTTCGAGTCTCATAGCAAAGGGTCTGAATACTTATGTAAATATTATTTTTTTTATACATTTCTAAAACATTTCGCGAACATTTCTAAAAACCTCTTTGCTTTGACATTATGGACTATTGTGTATAGATTGATGAGGAACATTTTTTATTTATTCAATTATAGAATAAGGGTGTAGGGTAACAGAATATGGAAAAGGTCAAGGGGTCTGAATACTTTCCGAATGTACTGTATTTTTTATGTATTTTTACCTAACACAGTGCTTGATTTGGGAATGAACTCACCGGAACTGAGTACCGCCACCTCAAATGTTCTTCTCCTTGAGTCCCTGCACCTTCTGTAGAATATTAGCTAAAAAGTATTGAGGAGTTCCTGCATTTAAATATAAATGGTACCGGCACCAAAAATGAGTACCAGCACCTATTTCTGTCCAACTCAAGCACTGGCCTAAACATGCATACACAATCAGATATAATTTACAGCAAGCAGTAGGGACGGGGTGAGAAAACAAAATGGATATATTTTGACAATAAAAATAATCATTTTTTTCAGATGCCTTTTAGGACACTCAAGGACATCTTACATTGATTTCATGTACAGCACTAGATTTTATTTCATTTAGGCCTATGTAATGAATTTGAATTATGCTTGATTATTTACCAGGAAAAAACTATACAAGAAATTGTAAAAATTCCCCAACAACATTCAGTTTATCAATTTCACAATAATGTGCGGGTTCTGGCATGTGTCACCTCGCACTGATACCATGTGCTGTAAACAGTAGCTATCCTACACGGTGTAGGCCACTCACCATTAGCTAGGAAAACCAAGGAAAATGGCCAAACAAAGCTCACTGTTCAATTTTTTTCAAGGGACCATGTATAGAAGAGGGTTTTGGACCATTTGCCAAGTAATTTGGTATCAGTGATTTCACCATGAAGGGCCTCCAGTCTCCTTCTGTACCAATCACTGATTGCCATGATTTAATCCTGGTCCTTAAAGACAGTTTCAGTACATTCAGAGACAATGACCAGAACTACAGCGCTGTTTTTATTCAAGACTTTTAGAAATAAAATGAAACCCACTTCTTCACTTCGACATGCCCTCCCTCTGCTGAGACATGACCATCAGTCCAGTTAAATAAAAACAAACAAGGGCCTCCCGAGTGGTGCAGCGGTCTGAGGCACTGAGGCATCACTACTGACCCGGGTTCACGACGCCCACTTAACCTGGAAGCCAGCTGCACCAATGTGTCAGAGAAAACACTGTTCAACTGATGACCAGAGTCAACCTGCAGGCGCCCGGCCCGCCACAAGGAGTCGCTAGAGCACGATGAGCCAGGTAAATCCCACCCCGGCCAAAACCTCCCCTAACCCGGACAACGCTGGGGCAATTGTGCATCGCCCTATGGGACTCCCGGTCACGGCCGGTTGTGACACAGCCTAGTATCGAACCAGGGTCTGTAGGGACACCTTAGACCGCTGCGCCACTCGGGTTGCCCGATTTCTAGTTTCTAGTCATTTTTAATGAGCATGTGAACATTCCAACTTGTCTCAACTTACTTTCATCAGCCTGTGAACATTCTATTCTAGACTCCCATACAACAAGATATGTAAAGGTATGAAAAACATAGAAAGATACATTTTTGGAGAGGTTGTCATATCAAGTTGTATCATATCAGGTTATCACATCAATTTAATGCCATCAAACCTTTGCCACCCCAAAATGGACAACATTTTCTGTTGGCCCATGGACTATAAGCCCTCCTTATACAACAGAAAATGTCCATTTTGGGGTGGCAAAGGTTTAACCACAGTCTGTAAAATCACTGCCTCTCTCTCTGTTCACTTGAACTAGGTTTCCCCTCATATGAAAGATAACTAAATCAAGCATCATTTTGGTGTGTTCATTCCAGATGCTATTTGGCTGCTAATGAACTGCGCATCAAAACATATGGTGATTATAGGCAACCAGCCAAGCCATTCCATGTTATAGCACTAACCCTATTATCTTATAGTTCTAAATGAATGTGAGTCTGGGAGGACAAGATACACTCTATGTATTGTGCCTGCAGAACATCATATAAACAACCATTAAATAATCAGATGCATTGATGGCCTTGAATGGCAGATACTGTAAGCCACTAAACACCTTGGAATGTTCCAGGATCGTCTGGCATGGAGAGAGGGGTCCTGCTATGCTTCTGATTTTGATATGCACTGTGGACCGATAAAGTGCTGAGATTTGGGGTCTGCAGTGTTTGTAAAGGATCAAGGCCAGACACAAAAGGCTGTAGTGCCCATTTGAAGGCAGCTTTCACAGTTTGTCTCGAAATACTTTGGCTGATGATCAGTATGGTAGACTTATGTCAACGGAGACATCTACACAGTATATCACTTGACTTCGCAGCATAATGGACTATTTCAAGCTGAAGTCTGTCTGTCTCGCTGATTTAACATAGTAAAAACATCACAGCAGTCACACAGATTCACCTTTGTGTATCCTGTGGGCATCAGTTCTCACATGAAGCACAGAGAAAGCTCACATAGACAGAGAGACATGGCGGCCGAGCTGGGAGGACAGGAGACCAGCTGCTTCTCGTTTCCCACTCATGTTTTAAGCTCAGCCTGCCAACCCGAACTGCTGTTTTAGTGGGTACAGTGAACGAAGACTCGGTTCTGGTTGGTCGGAGAGACAGAGTTGTGTGCTAGCTTTATGACTGGCCCTCTCTCTTCCAATCCTCTCTTTCTCCCTGTCCACTCTTTCTCTATCGCTCCATCGCTCGCAGTCTGTTCTCTCTCTTCTAGCCCTCTCCCCCTCAGCCCTCTCCCCCTCAGCCCTCTCCCCCTCATCTCTCTCCCCCTCAGCCCTCTCCCCGGTGCTGCTGGGACAGATCAGGCATGGTTCTCTAAATGAGGATAACACACATGGGAGGTAACTCATGAATCTTCACAGCGTGGTTAATTCGCCACCTGTTGTTTAGGCTGATGCAAAGTTCCCAAAGAATAGATTGACATACTTCATTCCTGCAGTAACAATGCATACTTCTTTTCTGAATAGGCCATGCACCGTACAGTGTGAGGTTACAACTTACACAATTGACTCTTCTACTACTCGTTGCATGTAGGCCTATTTCGTTCCATAGTATGTGTGACATGGCTGCTGAAAGTCCTTGAGTCTTCTGGCGCCACGCAGGGTAGGAGTGAAAGCCAGTTAGTGAAAGACACGGCCACACTTTGACGTCGCTTAAACATGATATCCATTTCAGATAAACATAACATGTAACATTCGAGGTGGTGTGGAGATGCCGCAAGGCCACAAGCAGGGCGAAACGACTGGCTTTATCATCATCTAGACGCAACAATGTAAACGAGGTCAGCTCACCCTCTCCTTGTCCCGGATCCCACCTTCCGTACTGTACTGTATGGGAGGACCACACCATGGCAACATGTCGCTGGATAACTTTGAGCTTTTCTCATTTTTTGTTCTACAGTACAGACACAGATGATAAGTGACTATATGTTGAAACACTCCTTTGATTGCAGTCTCTTGTGAAATACCATTTCCTACAGAGATGCTATTTCAGTGTAATTACTTTGGTGTTATAGGATGGCATTTTCTTTGTGATTATTCAGTTTAGGTCAATTCTTGTGGCATCAGTGATTGAACGAAGGCCTACTGTAAGTGTAGCAGGTCCCAGGCTGCTTCCTGACAGGATGTGGATCATGTTCCCCAAACAGAACCTGATCCCAGGACAGATGTTCTGCTCCAGCAGTGGGACTGCATGAGACTGGTAACCACAGAGGGCAGTGGGCCGGAGGGGGACTTTTAGGGGTGTGTGAAGTTTGGAGCGAGGGAAAGGGAGGCTTAAGGCTGCACCTGTGGTTTTGGAGGAAGTATTGAGGGAGGGGGATGTTTGGGTGAAGGTAGGGTTCTTGTCTTGATCACAGTCTAATGTATGTAACGGACACCCTTGAGAGCAGTGGGCTCAGGATAGAGAGAAGATGAGGGTTGGCAGTGTGGGAACCGGGATAGAATGACTGAGATGGGGAATATGTTATGGTCTCATCAGAGATTTATACAAACCGAATCAAAGTTTAGTTTGATGTGTGTTAAGCTGGTGGGGCGCACACACACACACACACACACACACACACACACACACACACACACACACACACACACACGGCCCACAAGCTGATAGACACAGAGCAGGTGGGGCTGATGCTGGCCTGCTATGAAACCATTTGTCTTGGTTACTTTGTGAGTGTGTGTGACTGTGTTTGTTCGCGCCTGTGTACATGTGTCTATGTGTGTGTATGTGTATGTGCTTTCACATGTCTTTTTTAGTTAGTTATTTTGGAAGCTTGTGTTTTTGTCTGGCTGTCTGTGTGTGCGTCACTGTACGCCTGTGTGCGTGTGAGAGATGGTTTGGCAGAGGGGGCTGTAGAGGAGTATGTGGGTCCATGGTGTGTTCTGTGTCTTTACATGGTGTTGGAAGACAGACAGTCGGCAGAGGCTGCAGCCTAGGCTGAGGTTTGGCTGGTCACTGAAAAGGAGACGGATAGGGAGAGGTGGCTGGATCCTCTCAGCTCCTCTACGCATGTTCAGTTGCAATCTGGCAAACCTACTTCCTGTCACACCTTTCCATATCTGTCAGAGAAACGTCCCGCTCACTAACGTCAACACACAAATATTGAATTCCCCACATTGTTTCCTAATTCACATTCAACGGTGGTTTGCAGTTATTTTTTCACTCCATCCAGAGATGATAGACTGATCTGGTTTGGGCAATGGTCGAACGATATCTGGCACCACAGGATTCCAGTCAATTCGATCCAGACCCAGGTATTCAGGATTAGCCTGATATAGCCTGCATCTGTAGGGACTGTTACTGTTAACATGGTTACCGGCACAGTGACACATCGCCGGGGAAACCGAGACACAGGCCGGCACTTTGTTGAACAGCCGTCCTCCGGGCTTTTACAGTACTCTTATCAGATAGAGCTTTACTGGAACTAGTCATCAGACGAAGCAAACGGCTCAGGTAAATTACTTAGAGTGTGTGATCATGCGTGAGTGTGTGTGTGCGTGCAATTCTGTCCGCGACAGGAAGAGAGAGCAGAGATGTGTGTGTCTTGACCTCTGGCTACAGGTGTTCTGTGTGATAAGCGGCCTGTTTTCCAGTTTTGTTTAGAATGGGAGATGGAAAACATCCCTGAGATGAAGTCACACGTACATGCAAAGTGCCCTGCGGGTGACAGACTACTCAGTCTGCATACTGAGAGGTGAGGCTTTGATCTGCCATCATGGGGAAAAAACTGTCACGATGCATGCTGATGGAGCTAGCCAGCAAGACCTGCACAGAGTCCTAGTATCACACCAACGTAGTCCTTATCACAACCCCAGTGTGTTTATACATGTATGGCCACGACTTTACAGTTTTGAAAGAAATTGCAATCAGTTAGACTATTACACATTTCTGTTCCCTGTCCATTCCCTGTTTGAAGGGGTCATTTGTTGTAGAGATAGCATGGCTCTGAGGTTCTCCTCTCTCCAGACACGTGGAAGGTTTTCTCTCTCTCTGTGCTAAATCATCCTTTAAGCCCTGACAGGTCGGGCTTGGTGTTATTCGTAGGCCTGGGCCGGAGAAGAGGAGATGAGAGTAAGAGGTTTCTCAGGGGGGTACAGTGTGTGTCTGGGGCCACAAGTCGGAGGGGCTCCCTTGATGTGCGGCCCATCAATCTACCGGGGCATTATTTCCACAGGAGGACGGGAGTCGGGCGCCCCCAGGGTGCCCCTCTAGCACCAGCATAACATCTCTATGGTCAGGCCCTGGTCACACACAGAACAGATTGGTGAGGGTCCACGATGTGGATCAGTTGCTCTCCTCCTCCCCAGTCTGGATGGGTATCAGGCATCAGGCAGGGGGAAACAGAGCCTCTCATGATGGGGAAGGAGTAGATGAGGGTCGAGCAGACTAGTCACGGTGAAGGATGGATGATTGATACGAGGGCCGGGTTTGATTTGCCTGTCATACCATCGGGCCCCTGTGTGTGTGTAGTGTGACAGGATTCTTTGAAGCCAATACGGGTTAAGAGGGGTTAAGAGGGGTTAAGAGGAGGTGAGGGGGGTTGAAGGGTGAGGGACAGGGGATGATGTATGACAGCATGGCAGCTCAGCGGTGCGTTGGTGACCCCCACAGGGTCAGAGGACGTTCAGGAGACGTACAGGAAGATGGCTCCTTTGAGGAGGTGATTTACTCTGGACACCTGGAGGAATTTATGCCTCTCTCTCTCTCTGTTGGTTTTTCTCTCTCTCTCTCTTTCTGTCTTTCTTTCTCTGCATCTGTCCTCTCTCTCTCTCCTCTCTCTCTCTCTGTTGGTTCCTCTGTCTCTCTCTCTCTCTCTCTCTCTCTCTCTCTCTCTCTCTCTCTCTCCTCTCTTTCTTTCTTTCTTTTTTTGTTGAGTTAAATTTCATGGAAGGACTAATTGAGCCTTATTAACTTATAACCTATACAAGTTAGACAGAGTTGTTGGCTTGAGTTAGAAGGGCGACACACAATTGGCCCATCGTCGTCCGGGTTAGGGGAGGGTTTGGCCTGGCCGGGATGTCCTTGTCCCATCGCGCTCTAACGACTCCTGTGGTGGGTTGGGCACATGCACACTGACACGGTCGCCAGGTGTACCGTGTTTCCTCCGACACGTTGGTGCGGCTGGCGGGGTTGTGTTTTGGAGGACACACGGCTCTCGACCTTCACCTCTCCCGAGTCCATATGGGAGTTGCAGCGATGGGATGAGAAAAAGGGGGTCAAAAAATAAAATAAAAAGATTAACCAAAAACTTTGTGTGATCATGTGTGAGTGTTTGTGTCAGCAAGTGTGTGTGTTTGTCAGTGTGTATGTGTGTAATACAGTATGAAGTGTGGGTCAGTGTGTATGTGTGTAATACAGTATGAAGTGTGGGTCTGTGTGTATGTGTGTAATACAGTATGAAGTGTGGGTCAGTGTGTATGTGTGTAATACAGTATGAAGTGTGGGTCAGTGTGTATGTGTGTAATACAGTATGAAGTGTGGGTCAGTGTATATGTGTGTAATACAGTATGAAGTGTGGGTCAGTGTGTATGTGTGTAATACAGTATGAAGTGTGGGTATGTGTGTATGTGTGTAATACAGTATGAAGTGTGGGTCTGTGTGTATGTGTGTAATACAGTATGAAGTGTGGGTCTGTGTGTATGTGTGTAATACAGTATGAAGTGTGGGTCAGTGTGTATGTGTGTAATACAGTATGAAGTGTGGGTCAGTGTGTATGTGTGTAATACAGTATGAAGTGTGGGTCAGTGTGTATGTGTGTAATACAGTATGAAGTGTGGGTCAGTGTGTATGTGTGTAATACAGTATGAAGTGTGGGTCAGTGTGTATGTGTGTAATACAGTATGAAGTGTGGGTCAGTGGGTATGTGTGTAATACAGTATGAAGTGTGGGTCAGTGCGTATGTGTGTAATACAGTATGAAGTGTGGGTCAGTGCGTATGTGTGTAATACAGTATGAAGTGTGGGTCAGTGCGTATGTGTGTAATACAGTATGAAGTGTGGGTCAGTGTGTATGTGTGTAATACAGTATGAAGTGTGGGTCAGTGTGTATGTGTGTAATACAGTATGAAGTGTGGGTCAGTGTGTATGTGTGTAATACAGTATGAAGTGTGGGTCAGTGTGTATGTGTGTAATACAGTATGAAGTGTGGGTCAGTGTGTATGTGTGTAATACAGTATGAAGTGTGGGTCTGTGTGTATGTGTGTAATACAGTATGAAGTGTGGGTCTGTGTGTATGTGTGTAATACAGTATGAAGTGTGGGTCAGTGTGTATGTGTGTAATACAGTATGAAGTGTGGGTCAGTGTGTATGTGTGTAATACAGTATGAAGTGTGGGTCTGTGTGTATGTGTGTAATACAGTATGAAGTGTGGGTCTGTGAGTATCTCGTTAGAGGAACAGCCTTTGGAATGTTTAGGGGATGGGGATCAGGTTTCAGGGTGACCTTGGCAACGCCCAGTGGCTGACACAACAAAAGTTTGTGTGTGTGTGTGTGCGTGTGCGTGCGTGCGTGCGTGCGTGTGTGTGTGTGTGTATGTGTGTGCGTGTGTGTGTGTGTGTGTGTGTCAGAAAGACAGAAATACTCTTAAGGTGTTTGTATTCAATCTTTATTGCTGTGTCTGTTTCGGGAGAGTTTGGGGTTTTGGTTCGGCCAATCTGCCTTGGTCAGAAGTTTACAGGAGAGTCTGTAGAGAACACCTAAAATGAAAACAGTACTGGTGTGTACAGTGCCTTCAGAAAGTATTGACATCCCTTGACTTTTTCCACATGTTGTTGTGTTACAACATTCATTTTAAATGGATTAAATGTAGATTTCTTTGGGCCACTGGCCTACACACAATACCCAATAATGTCAGTGGAATTATGTTTTACAAATAAATACATTCAAAATGAAAAGCTGAAAGGTATTGAGGGAATAAGTTTTCAACCCCTTTGTTATGGCAAGCCTAAATTAGTTTAGGAGTAAAAATTGGCTAAACAAGTCACATCATAAGTTGCACTCTGTGTGCAATATCAAATCAAATCAAATGTTATTTGTCACATGCACCGAATACAACAGGTTACCTTACCGTGAAATCCTTACTTACAAGCCCTTAACCAACAACGCAGTTCAAGAAAGAGTTAAGAAAATGTTTACCAAATAAACTAAAGTCAAAAATGATAAAAAGTCAAACAATAAAACAACAATAATAAGACTATATACAGGGGGTACCGATACTGAGTCAGTGTGCGGAGGTACCGGTTAGATGTCATTTGTACATGTACGTAAGGGTGAAGTGACTATGCATAGATAATAAACAGCGAGTAACAGCAATAAACAAAACCAAGGAGGGGGGTGGGCGTGTCAATGTAAATAGTCCGGTGGCCATTTGATTAATTGTTCAGCAGTCTTATGGCTTGGGGGTAGAAGCTGTTAAGGAGCCTTTTGGTCCTAGACTTGGCGCTCCGGTACCGCTTGCAGTGTGGTAGCAGAGAGACCAGTCTATGACTTGGATGCCTGGAGATTCTGACAATTTTGGGGTCTTTCCTCTGACAGGTCCTATTATATAGGTCCTGGATGGCAGGAAGCTTGGCCCCAGTGATGTACTGGGCCGTACGCACTACTAGGGCTGGGCGATATGGCAAATCAATTATCACAATATCTATATATTTTGTTGGGCCAGTAACCGAAAGGTTGCTAGATCGAGCTGGCACGGTAAACGTCTGCTGTTCTACCCCTGAGCAAGGCAGTTGACCCACTGTTCCCCGATAGGCCGTTGTTGTAGATAAGATTTTGTTCTTAAAATAACTGACTTGCCTAGTTAAATAAAAGGTTACATTTTTTTAATTATGTGAGCTACACATAAAATTATACTTTAAGGAAAATTGTTCCATTTTTGCGGCCAGGGAGCACGTACCTAGGGTCAATTAAAATGATAAGCCTCTTGGAACCTTCCTTTTCGACTGTGCTAATTGGTAGAAAGTCCTTAGCAATGCAATGCATAATAGCATTTGTGATATCTTTTGTCTGTTCGATGTTTGCTTGTAGGGCATAAACGCGGTCAGCGGTGACTGCTTCGGGCAAACATCCCTAGATTGGCTGGTGCTTAAAGAGCGTTTATCAACACTGTGGTGCAAACTAAAACCTCCTGCATGTTCCTGCATGCCTACCCCAGCCAAACCTGGATGACATTGGGCCAATTGTGCGCCACCCTATGGGACTCCCAATCATGACCGGATGTGATGCAACCTGGATAGACATAGAGTTGGTTGAGTGCGGTCATAGTGCCAGCATTGGTTTGTGGTGGTAAATAGACAGCTACGAATAATATTGATGAGAACTCTCTTGGTAGATAGTGTGATCCACAGCTTATCATAAGATACTCTACCTAACATCGCGCACCAGATGTTATTGACAAATAGACACACACCCCCACCCCTCGTCTTACCAGAGGTAACTTCTCTGTTCTGCCGGTGCGTGGAACATCCCTGCCAGCTCTATATCATCTGCGTTATCGTTCAGCCACGACTTGGTGAAACATAAGATATTACAGTTTTTCATGTCCAGTTGGTAGGATAATCTTGATCATAGGTCATAGATTTTATTTTCCCATGATTGCACGTTGGCCAATAGAGCGGATGGTAGTGGGAGTTTACTATGAATTCTCATTAGGCAGACCGACCTCCGACCCTTTTTTCTCCGTCTTTTCTTCACGCAAGTGATGGGGATTTGAGCCTGTTCCCGAGAAAGCAGGATATCCTTCTCGTCGGACTCGTTAAAGGAAAAAACTTCTACCAGTTCGAGGTGAGTAATCGCTGTTCTGATGTCTAGAAGTTATTTTCGGCCAGAAGTTGGTTAGGAGCACATAAAACGTCAGCCATCCTCTCCGGCTCCATTCTTATAGTGTTCATAGTGTTTATAATAGTATTAGTGTTTAAGATCATTTTTTAATGACTACCTCATATCTGTACCCCACACATAGAATTATATTTTAGGTCCCTCAGTCAAGCAATGAATTTCAAATACAGATTCAACCACAAAGACCAGGGAGGTTTTCCAATGCCTTGCAAAGAAGGGCACCTATTGGTAGATGGGTAAAACAAAAAGCAGACATTAAATATCCCTTTGAGCATGGTGAAGTTATTAATTACACTTTGGATGGTGTATCACTACACCCAGTCACTAAAGATACAGGTGCCCTTCCTAGGGCTGTGACGGTCATGACATTTCGTCAGCCGGTGATTGTTAAGCAAATAACTCCCGGTCTCACTGTAATTGACCGTTAATTAACATAAGCACATTTAGCATCTCCTGGCTTTCGCACAGCCTACAAGCCACCAATACAGACCTTTGAAACATCTACATTTTAAAACGTTTAATAAATCCATGCAATATAGCCTACACCATCACAATAAATCCATGATTTATTTTAGACAGGTCTAAAGAAACATGATATGAAGAAATGTATTATATTTCAGAAGAAGAGAATAGCATACTCTGAGTTGTCCTTATGTGTCACGGTTTTCTGTATGTGAAAGAGAGTCGGACCAAAATGCGGCGTGTAGATTGCGATCCATGTTTAATAAACAAACGTAAAACACGAATCGATACAAACACTACAAAACAAAGAACGTAATGAACGTAACGAAAACCGAAACAGCCCTATCTGGTGAAAACACAGAGACAGAAACAATCACCCACAAACACACAGTGAAACCCAGGCTACCTAAATATGGTTCCCAATCAGAGACAATGACTAACACCTGCCTCTGATTGAGAACCATATCAGGCCAGACATAG
This sequence comes from Oncorhynchus mykiss, assembly GCF_013265735.2. Lineage (NCBI taxonomy): Eukaryota > Metazoa > Chordata > Actinopteri > Salmoniformes > Salmonidae > Oncorhynchus > Oncorhynchus mykiss. The sequence goes on from NC_048569.1 coordinate 38,661,305, forward strand.
AAATAGACAAACAAGACATCCAACATAGAATGCCCAACCAGCTCACGTCCTGACCAACACTAAAACAAGGAAAACACACACGAACGATGGTCAGAACGTGACATAATGTTAGGCCCTGACCTGTCTATGCCATTTGGCTGTGAGCTACACTAGCTCATTTAGCAGACAAGATTTCCTTAGAATTCTGTTGCATTATTTTATATTATTTTATAGTATGAAGAATACAATTGAACATAGCTGAATAAAATAGAACGTTCTGAGGTAGTGCGCACATGTGTCTATTCTGTGTTGAGCGGTTAACAAAGAAACAGGTCCTCCTATATGCTTAACTTTGAGTTATTAGGGTTAGGGTTAGGGTTAGGGTTAGAGGGTTTGGCCGGTAGGGATCTCCTTGTCTCATCGCGCACCAGCGACTCCTGTGGCGGGCCGGGCGCAGTGCGCGCTAACCAAGGTGGCCAGGTGCACGGTGTTTCCTCCGACACATTGGTGCGGCTGGCTTCCGGGTTGGAGGCGCGCTGTGTTAAGAAGCAGTGCGGCTTGGTTGGGTTGTGTTTCGGAGGACGCATGGCTTTCGATCTTCGTCTCTCCTGAGCCGGTACGGGAGTTGTAGCGATGAGACAAGATAGTAATTACTAACAATTGGATACCACGAAATTGGGGAGAAAAGGGGGTAAAAAAATAATAATAATAAAAATTTAAAAAATAAAACCATAAATGCGTAAGGGCTTCATGAGGTGTGTGACTATAATTTGAATAAGTCGGGGAAAAGCATGCGCTGTTTCTTGCCTGAAGCTGGGCATCATTCACAAGTGATAATATGATGGGATCCTTCTCTTTTTAATAGAGGCCATCAAAACTGTTTTCTCACACAATTGCATAGCCTATAGAAATGTTGTGCAACATGAGCTCATGGGCTCTCATTAAGTGTTTGATTAGATTTTCGATTACATTTCCATTGATGTCAGAGTGATTAAAGGTAGAGTGCTGAGTACCAGGTTTGGTAGGCTACTAATGACCATCAGCAGCATCAGAGCTTGGAGAAGCCTAATTACCATGACTAAACGGTTACATTGAAATCAAATCAAATCAAATGTATTGGTCACATACACATGGTTAGCAGATGTTAATGTGGGTGTAGCGAAATGCTTATGCTTCTAGTTCCGACCATGCAGTAATATCTAACAATTTCACAACTACCTTATACACACAAGTGTAAATGAATTAATAAGAATATGTACATATAAATATATGGATGAGCGATGGACGAACGGCATAGGCAGGATGCAGTCGATGGTATAGAGTACAGTATATACATATGAGATTAGTAATGTAGGGCATGTAAACATTATATAAAGTGGCATTGTTTAAAATGACTAGTGATACATTTCTTACATCCAATTTTGTATTATTAAAGTGGCTAGAGACTTGAGTCAGTATGTTGGCAGCAGCCACTCAAAGTTAGTGATGGCTGTTTAACAGTCTGATGGCCTTGAGATAGAAGCTGTTTTTCAGTCTCTCGGTCCCAGCTTTGATGCACCTGTACTGATCTCGCCTTCTGGATGATAGCGGGGTGAACAGGCAGTGGCTCGGGTGGTTGTTGTCCTTGATCCTTTTGGCCTCCCTGTGACATCGGGTGGTGTAGGTGTCCTGGAGGGCAGGTAGTTTGTTCCCGGTGATGCGTTGAGCAGACCTGACTCCCCTCTGGAGAGCCTTGCGGTTGTGGGTGGAGCAGTTGCCGTACCAGGCCGTTATACAGCCCGAAAGGATGCTCTCGATTGTGCATCTGTAAAAGTTTCAGCCTCCTGAGGTTGTTGAGCCTTCTTCACCACACTGTCTGTGTGGGTGGACTATTTCAGTTTGTCCGTGATGTGTACGCCGATATATGCTTTCTCCTGGCATCCACCATACCCAGATGTGTCCGTCAGACTGCCAGATGGTAAAGCGTGATTCATCACTCCAGAGAACACGTTTCCACTGCTTCCACTGAGTCCAATCCAGCCGACGCTTGGCGTTGCGCATTATGATCTTAGGCTTGTGTGCGGCTGCTCGGCCATAGAAACCCATTTCATGAAGCTCCCGACGAAACCGCTATTGTGCTGACATTGCTTCCAGAGGCAGTTTGGAACTCGTTAGTGAATGTTGCAACCGAGGACAGACGATTTTTACGCGCTACGCATTTCAATACGATAAACATGAGTGAAAATAGATAGATATAGAATCAATCTTTTTGTTAGAGGAGTGTGTATTAAACAGGAATCATGTAACAGATATGGAGTCTCCCCCATCCTGTGTCTACACCCCATATGCTCTGTGTTGGCCTCCAAAAACAAACTATATCAGGGGCCAGGCCTGTATGAGCCCAATGCCAGGCCATGGGTCTGATCAAAGAGGGAACCTCGTCTCCCCAAGGGCAGAAAGGCTGCTTAGGGGTTAGAGGACCAGGGGTTGGCATAGACCCTCTTCTATTTCTCCCTCCACGAAATAACAGCAGCCCTGCATCACTCTGTGAGTCCATTAGGAGAGGGGAGTTAGAGAGAAGTTGACTCTACATGGAGAGAGGTAGTGTGTGTTTTAATGGATCTTAGTGAGAGACTAAGCAGCTCTCCCAGCCTGTGGATTTACACCATGCCTCTGGCCCCGGGGTCTGGGATTTTCTCTGTTTACCTCCAAAGGGGGATTCTCTTTCCCTCACAAGAAAAATGACAACAGTGACTTGGAAGGATGGAGCTTTCCTGTAGCTGGCCTGCTGCAGTGGAAAAAAAAGGAGTCTGTCCATTCTGTTCCCTCTGTTCTGCCTTTATGTGAGTTTCTATTTTTGTTTTTAAACGATCTGGACAGAATCACGCCACTGATAAACTCGTAAAACGTGTGTGTTTTTCCACATTTGCACAACAGATACACACAAGAAGGAATGTGTGATAGTCAGTGCAGCCATGGGCCCGGACCCCTCCTCTGTCAGGGTGGTTAGATTAGAGTGGACGGAGTGTGCTGCTCTTAAAGGAACACACTGACTGGTTGTGTCTGCTCTGCTCTCTTCTGACTCGGCAGCACTCATTAATCTATCTCTCTCTCTCTCTCTCTCTCTCTCTCTCTCTCTCTCTCTCTCACACACACACACACACACACACACACACACACACACACTTTGGAACACTTACAAGCTGTTCTCAACGGTTACAGTTAGTCCTTGCGACATACCATACCAGGGCTGTACACCTCCAGTTCTGACTTGATGAACTGACTGAGTGTGTTGGTTAGACGTAGCCTAGTAGTTACCAGACTGATTACCCCTGGACTATCTGTGTAGCAAACTGTGCCTATCTGTGTCTTTTTACACACACAGAGCGAGAGGGGGAGAGGGGGACAGGGGGAGAGAGAGATTCACCCGGATCCTCCATCCAGACAGACACTAACTAATCAATCTCCTCCCATATTGCCCTGCTCTCTCATCTGATTAGCTCTCTTGCCACAAGGGTCCAGTGGTCCAGCTGTACAGTACTTACTGTATTGAATAGTGGGCTGTCTGATAATAGAGTTCAGTAGGATTTAAAGTGTCTATAGAAGTGTTGAGTAAAGTTCCACTGTCTTGGATTTGTTTGGGTCCACCTCTGTCAGGTATCTACTCGGGATGCGAAGCGGACCCCAAGACTATAATACTGGCACATGAAACTGGACATTTCTCGCCATCAAAACACTAGTGGGTTGATTAGATGTGTGTATATGCAGCTGTATAAAAACACACTGGTCTGACCTGTTCTGTTAACACTTTCAGGGTGAAGGTGGTGCGGAACACAATATTTACCTCAGTGCAAGTAAATACATGTGTATTACTGTATGGCTGGCTGGGGTGGGGGTGTGGGTTTGGGATCTGTGGTGTTGAATGTCCTGGTTGACCGAAGTTCACTGCTCCTCCTAATAGCATTGCCACGGAGCACAAACAGGGACCATTTAAGTCTTGGTTCGTCATTGCAGTGGTTTACAGTAGTACAATGATGCGGCGCTTATTATAGAGCATAGCCTGCAGAATGTCTGCTTGCTCTGTGTTGTTATCTGTCATGACATCTTTGTGTTTATTGTCACTCGTATGACACTGTTTTAAAGACATGCTCCGGCACTTTGGTGACTAAGAAAGTCATTGTTAAACCTCCTGCTTTGGGCTGGATGTGTCAATGTGTAGTTTATATACTGAACAAAAATGGAAATGCAACAGTTTCAAATATTTTACTGAGTTGCAGTTCAAATAAGGAAATCAGTCAATTGAAAAAGATTAATTAGGCCCTAATTTATGTATTTCCCATGACTTGGCAGGGGTGCAGCCATGGGTGGGCCTTGGAGGGTGTAGGGCCACACACTGGGGAGCCAGCCCCTCAGATGACCCAGCAGGTGAGGAAGCCGGATGACAAAACTGTGGCCTTTTATTGTCCAAGCACAAGGTGCACCTGTGTAATTATCAGCGTTACCCAATGAGGCTGCAGGACGGGCCCACGGCTCAGTGTACACAGCAGAGGGAGAGATCGAGCGATGACATGACGTAGTGGCTCATGAGTGCGACTTTCAGAACTACTGGCTTAGTAATAAGTATACAAAAGTACTGCAGAATCTCTTTAACATAGTATAATATAGACTTATGACTGCTTCTCTCAAGGTTGCCATAGTAACTAGTCAAGGTGCTCTGAGCGCTGAGCCCTCTTCCTTCCTCTCTCTGGTGAAGCAGGCTCTATGGGTGAAAGGCTAGAAGGTGGAAAAGGCGAAGTGTGCTGGTAACACGAGCACCCAGTTTTTCTAGTAAAGTATATGAGCAGAACCTTGTTTTGCTCTGCGGTTGAGCCTGCCCTGAGCTGTTATTGTAGTGGGAATGAAACACGTGTGAGGGCATAGCTGGTCTCTTCTGGCTAACTGTCCTTTCACAGTGTCTCTCTCTGAGGCAGGATGGTTGGGACTGGGAAGGCGTACCAAAACAGAGCTGGTATATACAATACCAAGTTAATGAGGTGGTCTCCAACAACATATTTACACGTATCCACCGATCATTCTTAGAGCTGTATTGGTTTGTATTCATTCATGTATAGGAGATACTGCTCCGACTGACAGTGAAGTATGAGTATTCTTTGGAGGGCTTTATAACATCGTAAACACACATACTCCCAAAATATCGAGGCACACAAACGTGTAGCCACGAGGGTTCTGTTGGGCTGCTCTGCCAAAACCAGGGTGAGATATATGGCCTTGGATATTAAAACGACATGCCACACACTCGTTCCAGAACTGCTGTCGAGACTGCCACATACACACACACACACACACACACACACACACACACTAACTTGCATGCACACACACGCACCTGTCACACACACACACACACACACACACACACACACACACACACACACACACACACACACACACACACACACACACACACACACACACACTGAGCACAAAAAGCTCTTTCTTGTGAGGGTATTAAGTGTACCAGTGTTGTTCCAGTCTCAGGCAGGTACATTGAGTTGAGGCCAGAACAGAACAGAAGGGTAGCTTTCACCAGACACGGTCACCGTTTCTGTGGCTACGTTACTATGGTGACGTTGCCAAGGCATTTAGATTTTTCAAGCATGTCTGGAAAGAGGGAGTTGAAGAGTGGAGAAAATGTCACTTTGCTAGCTTTGATTTAATTTGAATTTACCTCAGTTATGTATGCACTTAAGTTTAACTACAAGGTAGGTGCAGCCGCTTGAATGACACAGTGTCCATATAACTGTGTTTGGTCTGTCCTGGGACTAATAAACCTGCTCTGTCCTCTCTCTGTGATATAACTGTGTTTGGTCTGTCCTGGGACTAATAAACCTGCTCTGTCCTCTCTCTGTGATATAACTGTGTTTGGTCTGTCCTGGGACTAATAAACCTGCTCTGTCCTCTCTCTGTGATATAACTGTGTTTGGTCTGTCCTGGGACTAATAAACCTGCTCTGTCCTCTCTCTGTGATATAACTGTGTTTGGTCTGTCCTGGGACTAATAAACCTGCTCTGTCCTCTCTCTGTGATATAACTGTGTTTGGTCTGTCCTGGTCCTGGGACTAAGCCGTCTCTGTCCTCTCTCTGTGATATAACTGTGTTTGGTCTGTCCTGGGACTAATAAACCTGCTCTGTCCTCTCTCTGTGATATAACTGTGTTTGGTCTGTCCTGGGACTAATAAACCTGCTCTGTCCTCTCTCTGTGATATAACTGTGTTTGGTCTGTCCTGGTCCTGGGACTAAGCCGTCTCTGTCCTCTCTCTGTGATATAACTGTGTTTGGTCTGTCCTGGTCCTGGGACTAATAAACCTGCTCTGTCCTCTCTCTGTGATATAACTGTGTTTGGTCTGTCCTGGGACTAATAAACCTGCTCTGTCCTCTCTCTGTGATATAACTGTGTTTGGTCTGTCCTGGTCCTGGGACTAATAAACCTGCTCTGTCCTCTCTCTGTGATATAACTGTGTTTGGTCTGTCCTGGTCCTGGGACTAAGCCGTCTCTGTCCTCTCTCTGTGATATAACTGTGTTTGGTCTGTCCTGGTCCTGGGACTAAGCCGTCTCTGTCCTCTCTCTGTGATATAACTGTGTTTGGTCTGTCCTGGGACTAATAAACCTGCTCTGTCCTCTCTCTGTGATATAACTGTGTTTGGTCTGTCCTGGGACTAATAAACCTGCTCTGTCCTCTCTCTGTGATATAACTGTGTTTGGTCTGTCCTGGTCCTGGGACTAATAAACCTGCTCTGTCCTCTCTCTGTGATATAACTGTGTTTGGTCTGTCCTGGGACTAATAAACCTGCTCTGTCCTCTCTCTGTGATATAACTGTGTTTGGTCTGTCCTGGTCCTGGGACTAATAAACCTGCTCTGTCCTCTCTCTGTGATATAACTGTGTTTGGTCTGTCCTGGTCCTGGGACTAAGCCGTCTCTGTCCTCTCTCTGTGATATAACTGTGTTTGGTCTGTCCTGGTCCTGGGACTAAGCCGTCTCTGTCCTCTCTCTGTGATATAACTGTGTTTGGTCTGTCCTGGTCCTGGGACTAATAAACCTGCTCTGTCCTCTCTCTGTGATATAACTGTGTTTGGTCTGTCCTGGTCCTGGGACTAAGCCGTCTCTGTCCTCTCTGTGTTTGGTCTGTCCTGGTCCTGGGACTAAGCCGTCTCTGTCCTCTCTCTGTGATATAACTGTGTTTGGTCTGTCCTGGTCCTGGGACTAAGCCGTCTCTGTCCTCTCTCTGTGATATAACTGTGTTTGGTCTGTCCTGGTCCTGGGACTAAGCCGTCTCTGTCCTCTCTCTGTGATATAACTGTGTTTGGTCTGTCCTGGTCCTGGGACTAAGCCGTCTCTGTCCTCTCTCTGTGATATAACTGTGTTTGGTCTGTCCTGGTCCTGGGACTAAGCCGTCTCTGTCCTCTCTCTGTGATATAACTGTGTTTGGTCTGTCCTGGTCCTGGGACTAAGCCGTCTCTGTCCTCTCTCTGTGATATAACTGTGTTTGGTCTGTCCTGGTCCTGGGACTAATAAACCTGCTCTGTCCTCTCTCTGTGATATAACTGTGTTTGGTCTGTCCTGGGACTAATAAACCTGCTCTGTCCTCTCTCTGTGATATAACTGTGTTTGGTCTGTCCTGGTCCTGGGACTAATAAATCTGCTCTGTCCTCTCCGTGTCCCTGTAGCCAACGTGTTGGACACCATGTTACTGAGGAGCCCTGGGAGAGACCGGTCAGACAGAAGGTGGGAAAACGGTGGGAGTACAGCCCCGGCTCCAACACAGAGGATCCTCTGGTGCCACTGTTACCACCACTGTCCTGAAGACTCGACCAACAATACCTGCAGGTATGATTCACACGACCGCACAGAGACACACGCACAGAGGCGCACGCACAGAGACGCACGCAAAGAGGCACACGCACAGACGCGCGCACATTCCACAAAATTACAACCCTGTTGACACGGTCAACGTCTTTTTCAGACCATCTTAGAATCCACTGTGTCTAATATCTAATGTGTAATTAGCTTGCATTAATTAGTACACAGCAGAGGCAATTCCTCATATCGGTCACTATCCTGTAAAACTCTAATTCCGTGAACAGAAAATACACTGGTGTCTGTGCCACAGCCACTGTGGAACATATGAACTCAGACAGTGATGAGGTATTGAATTACAAGCATAATTACAGACAGATTCATGCCCACTGTCTCCATCCACGTCTAGTTGTGTTTATTACATGTGATTGTGGTTGCCGATACAACCTTCTCAGCACTGTGAATTTTTAGTCATGATGAATATATTATGTTGGAAGTTTGACAGTGGAAGGGGCACAGATGTTGATGATCACGGTATCTCTTCAGGACTGATGGTTATTGTTTCACCATGGTGGAAGATGAAGAAGGAAGTCTCCCTGTGCTGACCTCTGGGTGTCTGGGGCTGGTGGGTTCGGAGTTTCAGTGCAGGGTAAGTCTGCAGTGTGTGTGCGGTGTGTGTATGTGAACGCCGTCAAGTGCAGGCAGCCACTAGAAGTGCAGATGAACCAGCTTTATAAGCTCATGTAAAGTCCTTATCATCTCTCTATGACTCACTACACTTCTCAAAGGAATCTCTTCAAATCAGACCTAAACTATACTACCTCTACAATGAGCAATGTGTTAGGCCAGCCTTGTCTCGCCATCAACAAGCAACATTGTAAATACCCTATGCAGATGTAGTATCTTCATTTGAACCAGTTTGCAACAGCAGGAAAATGGTCCTGCAGCAACAGGAAATGTAAATAATTATGTGGATTATTTATAGTATTTGTTAGGGCAAATCAAGTCTGATATTTTAAAGCGGAAATTAGAAATTGTAGAATCCTTTTTTAAACCTCTAGTTCACGACAAGTTTGCATTTCCTGCTGTGCAGGAACATTCCCAGCCACAAAATAGTGAACAAATAAAGATTGTGCATCTGCAGTCCTTCAAACTGTTGTCTAGTAATTAGAGTTGTGTAGATGTAATCGTGTGTTTATGGTGTGTCACAACAGGACACAGGGAATGCCCGTCAGAGGAGGGCTCTAGAGTGCTGTACAGACCAGGACTTCTGCAATAAAGACCTGTATCCTACTTTACCACCACCGAGGGCCCCTGGTAAGAGACACACTCAGTCACACACAGTGAATTCCACCCAGTCAACACAGGGAATCTCTGTCCTCTTGTGCGGAAGAGGCTTTCAGAGTGGGCTCCCTCAACCTGCACTTGGGTGTGATGGGTAGTGACAGTTTAAACTGTTACAAACCACAGTGTATAGTGCTGGCTGGAGTGGCACTTGCTGCTCAGGGGGAAGACAGGGGAAGGCTGGAAGGAAGACAGTGGGAGGCAGGTGAAATGGAGCTGGCAGGCTTGGCTTGTTCTCTCACCCTCTAATGAAAAGGACAGCCTCTCCCCAGGGCCTGCTTGAGTTTCCTGCGCTGCTACGGATCTGAGATATCTGTCCATCTGTCACTCTTCTAGCTAGACACCAACACTGTGTGTGTGTGTGTGTGTGTGTGTGTGTGTGTGTGTGTGTGTGTGTGTGTGTGTGTGTGTGTGTGTGTGTGTGTGTGTGTGTGTGTGTGTGGTGCGTTACGTCTATCAAAGAAATTAGTCAAAGACAAATTGATTTGTCAAACGCGGCAAATTATACAGTGATATAATTTCCGCGTGTGTCTATCTTCAAGTGTATGTGTATGTATGCGTGCGTGTATCTATCTTCAAGTGTATGTGTATGTATGTGTGCGTGTGTGTGTGTGTAAATGATTGACAGGAGGCTGGCAGAAAGGCTAGAGTCCCAGAGCAGCTTTGGGCCTCAGGGGTTGCCGTGGCGATGTCAGTGTGACACCCAATCTGTTTTTTTCAGGAAGGGGATATGATCGATCACACACTGAGAGGGGGAGAAGGGGGAAAGAGGAACAAGAGAAGGGGGGATGTGGGGGAGGAGAGTGGAAAATAAGAGTTTGTCCCCATCTCTGAGATTTGGCAGGGTTTGGAATTAAACTGTTATAAACAGATGAATGGAGGAACTGGTACTGTTGAGTTGACCCCCAGTGTTAGGTTTGGCTCTGTGGATGTGTGAACTGACTGACTTTCTCTTCTCTCTCTCTCTCTCTATCTCTCTCTCTCTGACTCTCTTCTTTCTCTCGCTCTCTCTCTCACTCTCTCTCTCTCTCTCTCTCTCTCTCTCTCTCTGTCCTTTCTCTCTCTCTCTGACTCTCTTCTTTCTCTCTCTTTTCCTCTCTTCTCCTCTCTCTCTCTCTCTCTCGCTCTCTCTCTCTCTCTCTCCTGTAGATTACGTGGACAGCAGTATCCACCACATGGCTCTCTTCATCTCTGTCACAGTCTGCAGCATCATCCTGGCGCTCATCATCGTCTTCTGTTACTTCAGGTGAGAAAACACACATGGACTTGGATTCCGACTCACACACTGAGGAGATTGGTAACATAGACCAATGTAAGAAGAAGGATAAAGCCCTTAGTAGCATTACTAAGGGCTTTACCAATGTGTCTCTTCCAGGTATAAGCGTCAGGAGTCCCGGCCTCACTACAGTATTGGTCTGGAGCAGGATGAGACTTACATTCCCCCTGGAGAGTCTCTGAAGGACCTGATAGAACAGTCCCAGAGCTCTGGATCAGGATCAGGACTCCCCCTGCTGGTGAGCGCTCAACACTGCACATCACACACATCAGCAACCAATGGCAAAATCAGTCCAGCAATACAGTGGTACTCTCTCAGTGGGTTAGTTATGTTGAATTAGATGCATAAATCGTGATTATGATGGGGGTTAGTTATGTTGAATGAGATGCAGAAATCAGGATTATGATGTGGGGTTGTTATGTTGAATTAGATGCAGAAATCAGAATTATGATGTGGGTTTGTTATGTTGAATTAGATGCAGAAATCAGGATTATGATGTGGGGTTGTTATGTTGAATTAGATGCAGAAATCAGAATTATGATGTGGGTTTGTTATGTTGAATTAGATGCAGAAATCAGGATTATGATGTGGGGTTGTTATGTTGAATTAGATGCAGAAATCAGGATTATGATGTGGGGTTAGTTATGTTGAATTAGATGCAGAAATCAGGATTATGATGTGGGTTAGTTATGTTGAATTAGATGCAGAAATCAGGATTATGATGTGGGTTTGTTATGTTGAATTAGATGCAGAAATCAGGATTATGATGTGGGGTTAGTTATGTTGAATTAGATGCAGAAATCAGGATTATGATTTTAGGATATTGTGATCTTGACGATTACAATGTTCACTTTAGTTGTTGACGACAAATATTATTTTATTGACGCTGACGACGGTGTGTGGGTGTTTTCCTGTGCTCAGGTGCAGCGCACCATAGCCAAGCAGATTCAGATGGTGAAGCAGATAGGTAAGGGCCGCTACGGGGAGGTGTGGATGGGTCGCTGGAGAGGAGAGAGAGTAGCTGTCAAAGTGTTCTTCACCACCGAGGAGGCCAGCTGGTTCAGAGAGACAGAGATCTACCAAACTGTCCTCATGAGACACGAGAACATACTGGGTAAGGACAGAGAGTTGGGTGTGTGTGTGTGTGTGTGCCTGTGTGTGTGTGTGTGCTTCCTTGTGTGCATCTCTACACGTGTGTCTTTTGGCTTGATTCAATCCGTAGCCGGGAGATCTGCATTGTAGCGGGATTTACATTTAAAGGCAACGATACCGTGTTCACAGTAAACGCTGTGTTTGTCGGCTCAACCGGAAGTTACCTTTAAATGTCAAACGCATTACAACGCAGATATTCCACGCAACAGATTGAATCGAGCCCTTTGCATCTCCTCAAAGATCTCCACCCCCCCCCCCCCCCCCCCTGTCTCCTCCCTACCCAGGCTTCATAGCAGCGGACATCAAGGGAACAGGCTCGTGGACCCAGCTCTACCTGATCACAGACTACCATGAGAGTGGCTCTCTGTACGACTACCTCAAGTCCACCACGCTAGACATCAAGGCCATGCTGCGACTGGCCTACTCCTCAGTCTCAGGCCTCTGTCACCTCCACACAGAGATCTTTGGCACCCAGGGCAAGCCGGCCATCGCCCACAGAGACCTGAAGAGCAAGAACATCCTGGTGAAGAAGAATGGGGCCTGCTGCATCGCAGACCTGGGTCTTGCCGTCAAATTCATCAGGTAGGACAGGAAAGGGACATCTGACATACATCAGGTCATGAATGTAGAGATAACGAAACATCTTTAGACCAGATTTGTTCTACTTTGTTTTGTTTCTATACTTTTCACTCCGGTAAAAATCAGCATCATTCCAGAAATGCAAAGACTGTGTTGTTTTAATGGTGCAATGCTGATGAAAAGATGTGGTATTTCTCTCCCTACTCCTGCCTCTCTCTCAGTGACACCAACGAGGTGGACATCCCACCCAACACCAGGGTGGGCACAAAGCGCTATATGCCCCCAGAGGTGCTGGACGAGAGTCTGAACAGGAAACACTTTCAGTCCTACATCATGGCCGACATGTACAGCTTCGGCCTCATCCTCTGGGAGATCGCCCGGCGCTGCGTCTCTGGAGGTCAGACACGGCCCACAATGCTCTGCTTCACAATGTCTGATATAATTTTTAGATGTGAAGTAGACTGACATTATCTTTGATCATGTGCATGCAGACATTTGCCAAAATGCTTGTCCAATTAAAAATATTTCTTATTTAAAGTTTATTTTTTTATCCTGTTCAGTTGGGGTGTAACTGTTCACCAAACCCACTGTTCGGTACTTATTGCGGTTTTGGGGTCACGGTTCGTTTCACTACAGCGGGAAAAAGATGCTAAACTAACCCAGGAATAGATCATGAACCATATAATGCCTGATGAGCGCACAATCAGGTATACAAACTTTGTAGACACTCTCATAAAGGGGGCACGTCTGTAGCACGGTCCTTCTCATCTCCCACTCAGCAGGACGCAATGTTTTGGAATGTTCAGATAGAAACAGTCAGTCTAGAACAAACATGCCTTTCTGCCATATAGAATAAGGAATCACATCAGCTCTATTCATGGCATTTCTATCTGCAACGCTTGGCAACTGAATGTGGCCCTGGAGGTCCATCTATCTGTAGTAAGCGCAACAGGTCAATTAATTGACAACTTGGGCTTGGGTTTGCTTATATAGAGTGGGTAGAGGTCTTCATGGGTCCAAAATGTTGGACCCCTTTCAAAATTGACCTGCGGCTTACCCACCCCGGGTCTCTATATAGGCTATAGATACCCGTTACAAACAGACCCGAGGACAGCTAATCCCATTCCGTATAGACCTTGTTGGATGCAGACCCGGTCCGAGTGAGGGAAGCAACAGAAAGGTAAATTGTTAAGCTACTTTATTAACTAAAGCTGAAAAAACGCGAGGGAGAGGAGATTGAGGTTGAGGGGCTATGCGGTGTGTGTACTGTGAGCGAGTGACACAGGGAGCAAGCAGGATGGAGGGAGAGACTGAGAGAGAGAAGGCAACCAACCAAGCTGACTCACGCTAGTAAACTTCTAGCTTGCCATAGCTAGGTTATTTGTCATCCAACGTAGTATACAGAGTTTATAACCTCTGTTAGGGTTGCGTCAATTCGAATCTGGTATCAGGATAAATATGACATTGAGTCACCGATTGTATACTATGTATTTTTATTAGCTAAGCAATAAGTGGTAGATGCAATTTTCGGATATACGGGCTCTCTGTCCCACATCGCAGGGAAAACAGAGAACTGACTTGTTCTTGACAAAGATATTATAAATATACTCTGACAGAAATAGTTCCTGCTTCCGAGCCGGTAGAGACTGGTCGTGGTTTAGACTCACCCAGCCTATCGTTGATTGTTGGTGTAGAGCTGGTCCCGGCCCCCAGGCGCTCCAGTTGATAGATGTAACTGTTGCTGTGAAGAATATCTCTGCGCTCATGCTCGATACCGTTATCTCGCACCTGGCTCCTGTTATCTAACAAAAGACCGTTTGTTCTCGCAACACTACGTTCTGAATGTGCCCCCCCCCCCCCCCCAACTCATTGCACAGTTCCTGTCTTCATGTTATTCTGTATTTTTCCATCATGAGAAAGGCCCATGACCCTGAAACTGTTAACAATGTTTCAAGTCAGCTATGTTGCATAACACATACATACATCCACACAAGCCAACAGAAGATAATATTCAATCACATATATGGTAACGGGCTATAGTGCATAACACAGAATCCTCATACCGCAGAGGCGCAACATTGCGAGACATCCGGCAATGCTTGCGAAACAGAACAAGCAGACCAGGCCGGGGTTTGAGAAGTCAATGACAAAAGGGGGAAATTCTTCCTTAGATGTTAATTTTCTCTCAATCTAAAGGCACAACCTAGATTTGAGCCAATGTCAAGTAGTTGAACATGTTAGACCCGATGACGTGTTTCTGCGCATGAGCTTAGCTAGCCAGTGTCGCCATGAGATCGCCTACAAGTGTGATCAGGAATCTCTATTGGAGAAGCAGCTTCTGCCTACCGTCATACTGTCTTTGGTAGTACCTGTCTTGACTGCATCAAACCGAGAGAAGTTAGTTAGCTAAGCTAGCTCGCGAGGCTAATTGAGGCTGCATGCGCTTTCCCCCTGTCTGACAGTTACAAATAACAACAACTCTACCTGTTGGCTCTTGGTTGTTGTAGCATATCCTTCCCCTTTTAACTATTAATTGCGTCATTTTAATTCTGTCTTCCATTGATTTGATATCTCCTAGCGTCTGTGCCACACACGGCTAAAAGGATCATTTGAAGTGCGGCAATTAAGATTCAAATTTTGATTACAACATGCGCATAGGCTCTATTTGTTTTAACGGAATAGCCTGAAATGTTTTTCTTCTACTCATATGTATTCATTTGGGTTCACAGTTTGGACCGAACCGAGGTCCAAATAAATACGTGTTTCGTTACACCCCTACTGTTCAGTTATCTTACCCCCTTCCACTCTGTGTATCATCTTACTACTCTCTCAGCTGGGATGACACAGTATTTTGTATTTATTATGGATCCCCATTAGCCACTGCCAAAGCAGCAGCTATTCTTCCTGGGGTCGAGCAAAATGAAGGCAGTTTGTATAATTTGAGAACATTTACAATACATTCACAGATTTGTTGATAGTGTTGCTAAGAGCATCGCTTTATTATAGACAGACTTCTCCCCATTGTAGCCACTACTGCATCAATAGGTTTTGACCGTGACAGTATACAATCTAGTGTTACTCCAAGCAATTTAGTCATCTCAACTTTCTCAATTTCCACATTATTTACAGTGCCTTGCGAAAGTATTCGGCCCCCTTGAACTTTGCGACCTTTTGCCACATTTCAGGCTTCAAACATAAAGATATAAAACTGTATTTTTTTGTGAAGAATCAACAACAAGTGGGACACAATCATGAAGTGGAACGACATTTATTGGATATTTCAAACTGTTTTAACAAATCAAAAACTGAAAAATTGGGCGTGCAAAATTATTCAGCCCCCTTAAGTTAATACTTTGTAGCGCCACCTTTTGCTGCGATTACAGCTGTAAGTCGCTTGGGGTATGTCTCTATTAGTTTTGCACATCGAGAGACTGACATTTTTTCCCATTCCTCCTTGCAAAACAGCTCAAGCTCAGTGAGGTTGGATGGAGAGCATTTGTGAACAGCAGTTTTCAGTTCTTTCCACAGATTCTCGATTGGATTCAGGTCTGGACTTTGACTTGGCCATTCTAACACCTGGATATGTTTATTTTTGAACCATTCCATTGTAGATTTTGCTTTATGTTTTGGATCATTGTCTTGTTGGAAGACAAATCTCCGTCCCAGTCTCAGGTCTTTTGCAGACTCCATCAGGTTTTCTTCCAGAATGGTCCTGTATTTGGCTCCATCCATCTTCCCATCAATTTTAACCATCTTCCCTGTCCCTGCTGAAGAAAAGCAGGCCCAAACCATGATGCTGCCACCACCATGTTTGACATGGTGTGTTCAGCTGTGTTGCTTTTACGCCAAACATAACGTTTTATATTGTTGCCAAAAAGTTCAATTTTGGTTTCATCTGACCAGAGCACCTTCTTCCACATGTTTGGTGTGTCTCCCAGGTGGCCTGTGGCAAACTTTAAACGACACTCTTTATGGATATCTTTAAGAAATGGCTTTCTTCTTGCCACTCTTCCATAAAGGCCAGATTTGTGCAATATACGACTGATTGTTGTCCTATGGACAGAGTCTCCCACCTCAGCTGTAGATCTCTGCAGTTCATCCAGAGTGGTCATGGGCCTCTTGGCTGCATCTCTGATCAGTCTTCTCCTTGTATGAGCTGAAAGTTTAGAGGGACGGCCAGGTCTTGGTCGATTTGCAGTGGTCTGATACTCCTTCCATTTCAATATTATCGCTTGCACAGTGCTCCTTGGGATGTTTAAAGCTTGGGAAATCTTTTTGTATCCAAATCCGGCTTTAAACTTCTTCACAACAGTATCTCGGACCTGCCTGGTGTGTTCCTTGTTCTTCATGATGCTCTCTGCGCTTTTGACGGACCTCTGAGACTATCACAGTGCAGGTGCATTTATACGGAGACTTGATTACACACAGGTGGATTGTATTTATCATCATTAGTCATTTAGGTCAACATTGGATCATTCAGAGATCCTCACTGAACTTCTGGAGAGAGTTTGCTGCACTGAAAGTAAAGGGGCTGAATAATTTTGCACGCCCAATTTTTCAGTTTTTGATTTGTTAAAAAAGTTTGAAATATCCAATAAATGTCGTTACACTTCATGATTGTGTCCCACTTGTTGTTGATTCTTCACAAAAAAATACAGTTTTATATCTTTATGTTTGAAGCCTGAAATGTGGCAAAAGGTTGCAAAGTTCAATGGGGCCGAATACTTTCGCAAGGCACTGTATTACAAGATTTGGTTGAGGTTTAGGGTTTGGTGAGTGTTTTGTTCCAAATACAGTGCTTTTAGTTTTAGAAATATTTAGAGCTAACTTATTCCTAACTAACTGTAGCTCTTTGTTGAGTGTTGCAGTCATTTCAGTGACTGTAGTAGCTGACATGTATATCGTTTAGTCATCTGCATATATAGAAACTCTGGCTTTGCTCAGTCAGTGGCATGTCGTTAGTAAAAAATTGCAAAAAGCAAGGGGCCTAAACAGCTACCCTGGGGAATTTCTGATTCTTACTGGATTATATTTGATAGGCTTCCATTAAAGAACACCCCCTGTGTTCTGTTAGACAAGTAACTCTTTATCTACATTATAGCAGGTGGTGTAAAGCCATAACACATATGCTTTTCCAGCAGCAGACTATGATCAATAATGTCAAAAGCTGCACTGAAGTCTAACAAGGCAGCCCCCACAATCATTTTATCATCAATTTCTCTCAGCCAATCATCAGTCATTTGTGTAAGTGCTGTGCTTGTTGAGTGTCCTTTCCTATAAACATGCTGAAATTCTGTTGTCAATTTGTTTACTGTGAAATAGCATTACATCTGGTCAAACACAATTTATTCAAGAAGTTTACTAAGGGTTGGTAACAGGCTGATTGGTCTGCTATTTGAGCCAGTAAAGGGGGCTTTAATATTCTTGGGTAGAGGAATGACTTTAGCTTCCCTCCAGGCTTGAGGGCACACGCTCTCTAGTAGGCTTAAATTGAAGATGTGGCAAATAGGAGTGGCATTATCGAGTGGCATTATCGCTATTATCCTCAGTCATTTTCCATCTAGATTGTCAGACCCTGGTGGCTTGTCATTATTGATAGACAACAATACTTTTTTCACCTCTTCCACACGGACTTTACAGAATTCAAAAGTACAATTCTTGTCTTTCATAATTTGGCCCGATATACTTGGATGTGTAGTGTCAGCATTTGCTGCTGGCATGTCATCCCTGAGTTTGCTTATCTTGCCAATGAAAAAGTTGTTACGGTAGTTTGCAATATCAGTGGGCTTTGTGATGAGTGTCAAGATCTAACATCTCTCTCTCTCTCTCTCTCTCTCTCTCTCTCTCTCCATGTGCCTCATGCCCTGAAGGCATCGTAGAGGAGTACCAGCTGCCCTACCATGACCTGGTGTCCTCTGACCCCTCCTATGAAGACATGAGGGAGGTGGTGTGCACCAAGAGACAGAGACCCTCCTTCGCCAACCGCTGGAGCAGTGATGAGGTAAGGAAGAATCTTTTATATGCTTGACCTCAGTATACTCATACATCTGCTGCTGTGTTTGATCTGACCGGGGTATGTGTGTTCAGTGTCTCAGACAGATGGGGAAGCTGATGACGGAGTGCTGGGCCCACAACCCTGCGTCTCGCCTCACTGCTCTGAGAGTGAAGAAGACCCTGGCCAAGATGTCGGAGTCTCAGGACATCAAACTGTGACACGCTGCTGCTCCTCCTGCCGCCACCTAGAGACACTCATCCCCTATAGACATGTCCTTGGCCTAGGGCCACTCTGCCAGGCCCACGGGAGGAGGGCAAGGCAGGAGATAGAGAGATTGAAAGTGAGAGAAATGAGAATGAGAGAGAGAGAGAGAGGGAAAGAGCGAGTGAGAGGGAAAAAGTGGGTTTTCCCAGGTTCAGGGTCTGCTCTCTTCTTGCCCGTGCCACTGCCAAGACAGAGAGAGTCCCAGTGGGCAGTTTCTGTTCTGGGCCAGTCTGGTCTGAGCCGGTCTGGTCTGGTCTGGCATTGCTTTCTGTGAAAGCGGAGTGGCTGTGTGAGTGAGGGGAAAACACAAGGACAGACAGTACCCTCTGCAGGAGAGGAGTAGTCACTCCGTCCCTCATGGCCAAGAGAGGGACGAGAAAGAGGAGTTCCTACTCTGTCCATCTAAAGCCATATAACAGTATTGTTTTGTTTTCGCGGTAACATTTTATTACAACGAGCCACAGTAACCCCTTCATAACCCTTCATAACAATGTCAGAATGTTCATGAAGCTCAATGCCATGTTTACGACATTGTTATCTAGGGTTATGATTTCTAGTTCAAATAAAGACTTTGTTTTTTTCCCCGTTGTGCTTCAGCAACTGGCCCTATTTGTTTATCTTCAAACCCAAAGTTTTGCAACGGTAATGAAAGCTCTCTATACTGTTGGAAGTGAAATCGATCACTCAGTAATTCTTGCAGCATCACTGCCCTACAAACACAGGTATTTGGTTCTATTCATACAGGGAAACACATTGCTTCAATATTGGCCATTTGGCTATCCAAAGGAGTCATTCTTAATCCCCCGAAATGTCTCTTAATCAAGGACTAACGATAGGAGAAAAGGGTCATCATTATGTTATGATTCTGATGGTTAATTAAAATGCATGGGAGTGATGTTACTGGGCAATTCCATGGTAACAGAGTGATGCTGAGAATCAGATGTTCTACTTTCAAATGCATGTCAAACAAAAGCCAATGATTGCAAAGTTAAACAAACCATGCAACAGAAGGACACATTTGATCAACTTCCACTTAAAATGTAACAAAAACACATTAACTTGAAGAACAGTGCAGATGCTACATTTGGTAACAGACTGTGACTGTTGAACACTCTTGAGTTACTTAATGTGGAATTGCCCTAATCAGGCTACCTGAGTCATGCCCGTAAGATGGACTCACTCATGGTTGTCTTGCTACTATAATATTCTCGTTTTCTCCCTCTCACAGAATTGAATTGTAAATAACAATGTTGAAATGTATTGATAATGATGGACTTAATAATAATGTTAAATATGTTTTGGTTGTTTGCCTTTGACTTGTGTACAGAATAACTCGCTGAGTGTCCACTATGGCATGTGCCTTATTTCATCTGTATATATGTGTATAAGAGAGTGTGTGTGGACCAGGCGAACATTCCCCAATAAAATGCTGTCAGTCTCCATATCGTCTCTCTTTTAGATTCTCTCTCTCTCTCTCTCTCTCTCTCTCTCTCTCTCTCTCTCTCTCTCTCTCTCTCTCTCTCTCTCTCTCTCTCTCTCTCTCTCTCTCTCTCTCTCTCTCTCTCTCTCTCTCTCTCTCTCTCTCTCTCTCTCTCTCTCTCTCTCTCTCTCTCTCTCTCTCTCTCTCTCTCTCTCTCTCTCTCTCTCTCTCTCTCTCTCTCTTTCTCTCTCCTCTCTATCTCTCGCTCCTCTCTATCTCTCTCTCTCCTCTCTCTCTCTCTTTGTCTTTCTTTCTCTCTCTCTCTATATATATATATATATATATATAAAGGAAATCCTACACCTTATGAATCCAGAGAGAAAAGAAGGATAAATAGATTCAAGTAAGATCAACCAAAATGTGGGTTATGGCTAGGTTTGGGGTTGATCTGGGGACATGAAGCTAGGGTTAAGGTTGTGGTAGCTAGTGTTAGGCCTCTATTCAATCCGTGTCGCGGAAGTTCAGAGTTACAGCCTTATTTGAATTTAAAGGCAATGTCCCCGCGTTAGTGGAGACTGCATTCATGGTGAACGCTGCATGTCCTGTCAATCGGAAATTACCTTCACATTTCTTCAGCAATACAGATTGAACGGAGAAAGCCACCAGAAAGTGGAAAAGAAGAGTCAGATTCTGCATTCAGTGTTGCATATAAATATAATTTATTATTAGTTTTAAAAATTCTTTCTTACACTTTGTACAGGAACTTAACAGAGGAAATGCAAACATTTGCAAGTAACATGATGAATGCCAGAACAGAATTGGCCACATTCTCACTATACATACAATATTACCCATGAAGCCTCAGGAGAACGATGGAATGCAACGGCTAGCACTTTTCAGTACATACATTTTTTTATATAAAGGATGCAAAGTTTGCATAGACGGCTTTAGGAAAATGCTCACACAACTGTCAATATTTGTTTTTTTTTAACCAAAACTAATCAAACGACTATTGTCAGCGCTGCTTCTTTTAAAGGAATGTTGGGTCGACAGTTATCTTCAATTATTGTACACATACAAATATGCTATCATATAATACAAATATGCTATCATAAAATCCTTATACTTAATGCTTTCCCCTTTGCAAGATAAATAATTTGATAATCTGTCAAAGTTCACATGATTTCACCTATTTCCATTCCCCCCACTGACAGTCAACAGTAACTGTTAGTCTACACTGAGTATACAAAACATTAAGAACCTCCTCTTTCCAAGACAATGACTGACCAGGTGAATCCAGGTGAAAGCTATGATCCCTTATTGATGTCACTTGTTAAATCAATCAATCAATCAAATGTATTTATAAAGTATTTTTTACATCAGCCGATGTCACAAAGTGCTGTACAGAAACCCAGCCTAAAACCCCAAACGGCAAGCAAAGAAGATGTAGAAGCACAGTGGCTAGGAAAAACTCCCCAGAAAGGCCGGAACCTAGGAAGAAACCTAGAGAGGAACCAGGCTCTGAAGGGTGTAAATCCACTTCAATCAGTGTAGATGAAAGGGAGGAGACAGGTGAAAGAAGGATTTTTAAGCCTTGAGATAACTGAGACGTATATTGTGTATGTGTGCCATTCAGAGGGTGAATGGGCAAGACAAAATATGTAAGTGCCTTTGAACGGGGTATGGTAGTAGGTGCCAGGCGCACCGGTTTGTGTCAAGAACTGCAACGCTGCTGGGTTTTTCATGCTAAACAGTTTCCCGTGTGTACCATTAATGGTCCGCCACCCAAAGGACATCCAGTCAATTTGACACAACTGTGGGTAGCATAGGAATCAACATGGGCCAGCATCCCTGTGGAACGCTTTCGACACCTTGTAGAGTCCATGCCCCGAAGAATTGAGGCTGTCTTGAGGGGAAAAGGGGGTGTAACTCAAAATTAGGAAGGAGTTCCTAATGTTTGTTATACTCAGTGTATGTTGTCATTTAGTAATCTGCTCATGTGAAACAATCAGATTACAGGTATTCAGACATAACATTAGCGTGGAATTTTACATCAATATCAATTATTTGGTAAAAGGCAATCGTATCAGGCTGCATCAGTCCTAAAAAAATATACCGTCTGTCTATCAACAAACGACACATCTTCCACCTTGGAAGACAGACTCCCATCTCTTCCTTACCCTGGTTCTGTCTCATTTGGACAAGGTCATCATCAGGGGACCATACATGATGAGAGCAGATTGCGATGTTCCACTATGCCAGAGATCTGTATATAATGACTAGATGCTCATGTCTCCGCCCTAACAATGGGAGTCGTTGTCCCAAAGGCGGGAAGGCAGGCGGTCTGCTTACCGCTGTATTCCCGCGTGGACAGATTTTGACAGGAGTGGAACCTCTCGCTTCCTCTCTGACAATGCTGACTGGCATGCTGTGAGTGAGAGATGACTTGACTGACTGACCTCTCATTGACCTCTCAGACAGTTCCTTGTATCAGCATCATGGGTTTCATGGCCTAACATGCAAACTCTTGATAGCGCAATATAAACCCAAATATAATCGTTTCAAACTAAATATGCAAATTGTAAATCATTGCAGAATAAAAAGCAACAAAAAATAAGTGTAAAACAATGTAATAATACACAACATGAATGATAACAGCTAATATTAATAATGACAGTCTTACACTGTGAAAGGTTACAGTTTTCAATGTTTTGTTTATGTACAGGTTGCGCTATTGTCTTTGTATCAGTGACTGTACAGTAGGTGTTGTTACTAAGAGAATCCACTAGGCAGCACTATGGCACAATGAAAACAAAGAACTGTGCAACGAAAGCAGGGGAAAAGAACACACTGGAAAACTCAATGTTAGGCTGCATTAAAGACAAAAAGGAGAGATATTTGTGTATAAATGGATGTGTTATTAAATACAGACCTATATAGTCACTGAAACAAGTTCTTCCATCAGAAATATTGACGAGTCATTCAACATTAATGTTGTTTACAGGGGTTACCATGGGGATCCATGGGGGCAGGTGGAGTGGGAGGGCCATCCCCGCCCCACCCCTTCCTTCCCATGGTCCTATGCTCTGAGCCAGTCTGTCACCACATCCACTATATGGACAGCACTATCAAGCGTTTCCTAGGAAACTGTATCACGGTAAAGAAAACTGTACCAGGGAGAGAACAAACAGAGCTGACTTACTTTCTCTTTCCTTTGTCAAAATGTTACTCCCAATATACTGTAAGTGGAGCATGGCTATGATAAGTATGTATGTACGTGTGTGTGTGTGTCACTATGTCTGTGTGTTCCCTGATTGAAAAAATGTCGGCCTCTGCCTGTTCTGCATGTCAGCTGACAGATTGCCGCTCTGACTCTCTCGCCTTCTCTCCCTGACTCATCTCTCACTCCTCCCTGGAATTTCCTGTTCTTTGACGGACAGGTGTCAGTGGTCCATTGCCATGGGCATGAGGTTCTCATGGCGACCCATCTCCTCCAGCACGGCAGCTAGGCGGCTAAGGTTCCCGTCTGGGAAGTGTTGTGCCTCCCACAGGTCTAAAATCACCCCAGTAGGACTGGACTTAGTGGCAAAGTAGTTCAGATACCTGATGGGGGAGGGGGGAGAGAGAGAAAGAGAAAGAGAGAGAGAGAGAAGAAAAGAGATAGCCACGCTTCAGTAACACTGGACAGTACCACACACACACACACACGCACACACAGATCATCCAGTCCTATCACTACCTGTCCAGGTTCAGTTTGTGTGCCAGCATCCTCCAGTCGTTGCCTCTGGTCTGTGGTGCGTCCAGGCTGCCACAGAGCTTCTGTCTGATGGAGAGGGGGATGCGGAAGGCATTGGGCCCCACCAGGGTTGTGATGTTACTGGCTGGGTCCAGCAGAGACGTGTCGATGCTCTGGGTGTCCTGGATATGCAAGAGAGAGACTGATGTCAGTACAGGGTTCAACTATTTGAATTGACTGAAATGATTCTTTGGGAGCTGATTGTTGGAGTTAGTGTTCCAAGTTTAGTTCTCATTCGAATTGGTGCATGTCTTCATCAAATTGTCTAGCCAGCTCCTAGCCTCTAGTCAGACAGAAAGCCCCAGACAGACGGAGACGAGTGTCTACAGTACTAAGGCCAGGGCAAGTTACACAATGCCCACTATCCAATGTTCCCTGTTCCATCTCTGCTCCAATATTCTCCTACTCCACCATTCTCTTTGTGATTATTCCCTTAGATCTGTGCTCTGTGTGGAGCTATGAAATATAAAACCAGTAATGCTTGTAACTCTCATAACAGACAAGCTCTCAACGAGAGGGCTGTCTGTGCAGCAGGCTCAAGGCTCACTGTCTGAGTAAATTAGTTCACTGACAGAAGGCTAAACTCAATACCCAGGAGGGACAAAGACATGGAAAAAGACAGGGATGTTCAATATAACAGCAGCCTCAATTCAAGTTAGCAGTAAGTCCGACTAAATCAAGTTAGTCTGATTTGTCTGAGCATGTATGCATGATTCAGCATGTACATGTTTATTAGTACACTATACGTACTCTATCTGGACACTCTAATATCTCCTTACCTCTGAGAGGGTGGTGTCCAGCTGGAAGATCTGTCCCTCCCCCTCCACCTGTCGGACACACAGTTTACAGACCAGGTCTACGGTGCTGGGACAGAACCTCTCCAGGGTGAAGGTACAGTGGAGGTTCCTCTGGGACCCAGACCACACCTGCTGGAACGACAACTCCTGGGAAGAGAGGGGGTGGGGGGCGGGGGGTTAATACTGGCACCAAGGGTGCTTGTGTGTCTGTACTTTCCGTGTTTGCTGTGCGTACCTGATACTTGGCTAGTAGCTTGCTCTTCCACAGTGTGTGTGGGACGTCGTGGATGGACAGTCGCAGGTTGTGGGTGCTGTCCTTGAAGTTGAGGGTCTTTGGTTCGTCCAGCAGTTTCCCTCCCATCTGCTTCTCCATCTGTAGGACCTCCTATAATAACACAGAGACACACAGGGTTAAGACATGAGACAACCACTCTATCCACGCTGTTTGAAGCAGAAAATTATGGGATATAATCCATCTAGAAACATTCCCAACCTTTGACATTCACTTCTACATTCAACATGATCATTCCCAATTCCCATTACCCCGCATCCCAAACTAAATAACCGGGTCCTATCCTCCTCCCAAAAGTAATAATGACACCTTATCTTTCTTCAGTGTAGGCGGATAGAGGTATTCTAATGTGTTGTGATGGGGGGAGGACATATTTGTGAGGGCACGGCATCATTTCTCCGGGAGCAGCTTGATGATGGAGATTATATTCAAATGCATGTGCTCATCTCCCCTTATAACGCTTCTGCTGGCTACCCACACACACACACACACACACACACACACACACACACACACACACACACACACACACACACACACACACACACACACACTCTTACTTTGAGTGAGTCCTGTGTGTCGTCCAGGCAGTAGACTCTAATGTGGTACTCCAGAGCAGGGCATGTGACGGGGCCGAAGATGGCCAACTTGAGCCGCTTGGTGGTGGCCGCGCTGCAGGACTGACCCACCAGGCAGTAGGTCCCTAGGGTCTCTGTCAGGATGTGACACGCCTCCTCATCCATCTGGATGTAACAGGGAGTGGTGAAGTTCTCCTCTCCTACTACCACTACCTCCTAGAGAGAGAGAGAGAGAGAGAGAGAACGAGAGTGAGTGTGAGTGTGAGACTGAGTGTGATTACAGTTTCCATGTAAATGTATACATGTGCCTGCCTAGTCCCTACATACGTCTAAATGTTTAATGTCTAACAATAGACCACCATGTATGAGGTTATAGCATAATGTCCCTCTCCTAGTTCCCCCCAGTGACGACAACGCTGGATCATGTGAGAGCATATTCCTGTTTCATTATTGGTGTCGGGGTCTAACTGGGTCAAGCGGCATGCTGAGCTCTGTAATCCTGACGCTACTATGAGCAGCACACAGCCTGGCATCCTTTCAACCCATTATGTGAGACAGACAGAGAGAAGAGGAATGACACCATCATAGTGTGTGTGTTTGACTGTGTGTGTGACTGTGTGTGTGTAAGAGAGTTATTTTATTTAGAACCGGGGCATTTAACAGCAGTATTATAGCTGGTCATTAGGGTCTTTAACTGATCCTGGGGGACAGTATGAGTGTTCCTCACTAGGGGGATGATTACAATACAGTGGAAAACTGGGCTAAGGCCTCACACACACGTGCTGAAAGACTCTTTGTGAGGAGAGACTTACTGACTGACACATGTTACTCATTACACTCTGCTATGCACACACACACACACACACACACACACACACACACACACACACACACACACACACACACACACACACACACACACACACACACACACACACACACACACACACACACACACACACACACACACACACACACACACACACACACCTCACTGTGCTGGACACATCACTGAGACGTCTGATTATTCACATTGTACGACGGTAATATAAGAGCCAGACGCTGAATCTCTCTCCCAATGACTGTCTGACTGCCTCTCTCTATGGGGAGAACAGAAGGGAGAGCTACCATTCTGACAGCGCATGTCATAGCAAAAGCAATATATCGCCAGTCCTCCAGTACGTGTGTGGTTGGCCTCAGCTCAGCGGGAAGAGAAGCTGATATAAAGCAGCCAGGCATCATCTACGGATATTACCATCCACATGGCTGACAGGCTGAGATATAATCAATAGTTATTTCTCTGTTTAAACGCTTTCACGCCGCAATCTCGACGTATTGGCTGCCCAAAGGCACTCCGTCATAGTCACACGCTACGTAGCCCACATTAAACACTGTATGTATATTACAGATGACTTCCTCATCAAATGTTCATATACCTCCTACAGTAGTAACATCAACATCATGGAGATTCTCATGTCTGTTATCCATGGGTTTTTTTTGTTTGCAGAGCTGGAAAAGAGAGTCCAAGACACATCGAATCAAGCTTCTCTCTGAAGGCCTAGAACAATCTGTAGGCTTCAGATTGTGAGATGATAATCATCAAATTTCACTGTGCTGATGCAATATGGCGTCACTATGTTGATATGGGCAGTGACGGCTCTGTAACATGGTGATGAATGTGTTGAGACCGACAGGATATGCATGTTGGTGATGCAGTGGAACAAACAGCTGAAAAAAGGCTCTACTGGCTCAAACCAGTCTCTCGTTACCGCATCAAACCCTCATCTTCCTCTGAGTCGCCCCCACACTGACTGCAGATGGGTTAGGCAGTCAAAATATACAGGAATCTATAGTTTCTCCTTCATACAAACTTTTAGACAACTCTGAATTAGTCTAAAACCCACTGCTGTATCTAGAATTCTACACTCTTAGAAAAAAAGTTGCTATCTAGAACCTACAAGGTTTCTTCGGCTGTTCCCATAGGAGAACCCTTTGAAGAACCCTTTTTGGTTTCAGGTAGAACACTTTTGGTTCCAGGTAGAAGAACCCTTCTGTGTTCCATGGAGAACCCTTTCCACAGAGGAAACCCTTTCTACATGGAACCCAAAAGGGTTCTACCTAGGGCTGTGGCGGTCTCGACATTTTGTCGGCCCGTTATTGTCATGCAAAAGACTGCCGATCTCACCATAATTGACTGCTAAATAAGATAAACATGTTTAGCATCTCCCGGCCTCCAGGCCACATACAAGCCACATACAAGCCACATACAAGCCACATACAAGCCACATACAAGCCACATACAAGCCACATACAAGCCGCATACAAGCCGCATACAAGCCACATACAAGCCACATACAAGCCACATACAAGCCACATACAAGCCACATACAAGCCACATACAAGCCGCATACAAGCCGCATACAAGCCGCATACAAGCCACATACAAGCCACATACAAGCCGCTGATGTGCGCTTTTGGAACTACATTTACAATGGTCTAATAAATCAATTGAATATACATCATCACAATAAATCCTCATTTATTTTAGGCAGGTCTAAAGAAACATGATATGAAGAAAATGTATTTCAGAATAACAAAATATGAGTTGGCCTACTGTACGTTATCTGGCTCTGCACCATTTAGCAGACAAGATATGCCATTATGTTATAGGATTTTATAGTAAGATAAATGCATTTGAATTTAGCTGAATGAAATAGAAAGGACATTTTTCCCATTCGGAGCGAGAGTGCGTATATGAAGTAGCTATGTTGTGTGTAAAAGTGATCATTTGAAACAGGTCCTATATGCTAGATTTAGAGTTATTGGCAACTGTAGTTTTGAATGGTAGCCTACAAACCATAGAATGCCTTAGAAATCAAAAGATACATTGCATGGCCATAAGTATGTGGACACCTGCTCATCGAACATCTCATTTCAAAATCATGGGCATGAATATGGAGTTGGTCCCCACTTTGCTGCTATAACAGCCTCCACTCTTCTGAAAGGCTTTCCACTAGATGTTGGAACTTTGCTGCGGGGACTTGCTTCCAGTCAGCCACAAGCATTAGTGAGGTCGGGCACTGATGTTGGGTGAAGCCTGGCTGCCTGGCATCGCCCAATGCCTGGCTCTGATGCCTGGCTCGCAGTCGGTATGCCAATTCCTCCCAAAGGTGTTCGATGGGGTTGAGGTCGGGGCTCTGTGCAAGCCAGTCAAGTTCTTCCACACCGATCTCAACAAAGCATTTCTGTATGGAACTCACTTTGTGCACAGGGCCATTGTCATGCTGAAATAGGAAAGGACCTTCCTCAAACTATTGCCACAAAGTTGGAAGCACAGAATTGTCTAGAATGCCATTGTATGCTGTAGTATTAAGATTTTCCTTCACTGGAACTAAGGGGACTAGTCCATGAAAACATCCCCAGGCCATTATTCCTCCTCCACCAAAATGTACAGTTGGAATGCATTCTGGCAGGTAGAGTTCTCCTGGCTTCCGCCAAACCCAGATTCGTCCGTCGGACTGCCAGATGGTATAGCGTGAATCATCACTCCAGAAGGTTTCCACTCTTGAGTCCAACGGCAGCGAGCAATGCGCATGGTGATCTAAGGCTTGTGTGAGGCTGCTCGGCCATGGAAACCCATTTCATGATGCTCCCGACGAACAGTTCTTGTGCTGACGTTGCATCCAGGGGCAGTTTGGAACTCGGTAAAGAGTGTTGCAACCGAAGACAGGCAATTTTTTACGTGCTACAGCACTCAGCAGTCCCGTTCTGTGAGCTTGTGTGGCCTACCACTTCGTGGCCGAGCCATTGTTGCTCCTAGACGTTTCCACTTCATAATAACAGCACTTACAGTTGACAGGGGCAGCTCTAGCAGGGCAGATATTTGACGAACTGACTTGGAATGGTGGAACCCTATGACAGTAGCACGTTGAAAGTCACTGAGCTCTTCAGTGAGGCCATTCAACTGACGATGTTTGTCCATGGAGATTGCATGGCTATGTGTTACCTTTTATACTCCTGTCAGCAACGGGTGTGGCTGAAATAGCCGAATCCACTCATTTGAAGGGGTGTCCACATACTTTTGTATATACAGTGTATATGAGCTGCAATAGGCTATTGATGGTTTGAGGAAGTTGCAAAAAAAGCTTGCGCTCTGTTCCTTGCCTCAGGCTGATCACAATGTTCACAAGTGACCACATTGTATTTTCACCCATCAGACTATTCTCAATGTAATATCTAACATTTGTTTCAATTCAGAATGGCCCATTATCAAATGAGCAGGAATAGGGGTAGGAGAAAAAACACCTGTAATCCATATGAGGCCACTGGTTAGTTTCACTCATGTCAGGTAGGCTACTTTGGTTATTTCATCGTGACAGTTGAGCCAAAACTCTGTATGGAGACCTCTAACCCGGTTCCTGCAGCTACCCAGTGCTTCATTTGGGAAACCAAGTGAAATCTGTACCAAAGATAAGTTTAATCAGTGTTTTCTCATGTTTTTCTGCCATGTGTAATATGCAGTAGGCTATGTATTGCATAACGCCACAATCATTACTTTAATTCTGTTTTTAGGAGGGGGCTTGGGCTCATATAATCCTATGCATATGCTTAAGCTCTAATATGCATATAGGTGTTTTGAATTAGAAAGCGCTGTCCATTTCGTCGTGTTAGGCTTTGAAACAACATCCACAACGAAAATGTGTTCCACTCACTTTCAACCTGCTGTTGAACTTCTCTCTTCAAATTGATCAATCACAGTGAGGTGAGTTTTAAAAGCATATACTGTTTTGATGATAAGTGTTTGGTGTGATTTTCAATTGCGTTTGCATTGATGTCAGAGTGGTTAGAGGGACAATAGAGCCCTGAGTACCAGTTGGGTTCTACTAACACATGTCCAGAATGCATAAGAGGGAATTACCGTGACTTAATAGTCACGTAGAATTTTACTGCGGTCATGACTCATGACTGCCGGTGTGGTGGTATTATGGTCACCGCAACAGCCCTAGTTCTACCTGGAACCAAAAAGGGTTCAGTTAAAGGGACAGCCGAAGAACCCTTTCAGAACCCTTTTATTCTCTCTAAGTGCAGGAATCAAGGAAATATACAGGAATCTAGGAAATATACAGGAATCTAGGAAATATACAGGAATCTAGGAAATATACAGGAATCAAGGAAATATACAGGAATCTAGGAAATATACAGGAATCTAGGAAATATACAGGAATCAAGGAAATATACAGGAATCAAGGAAATATACAGGAATCTAGGAAATATACAGGAATCAAGGAAATATACAGGAATCAAGGAAATATACAGGAATCAAGGAAATATACAGGAATCAAGGAAATATACAGGAATCAAGGAAATATACAGGAATCTAGGAAATATACAGGAATCTAGGAAATATACAGGAATCAAGGAAATATACAGGAATCTAGGAAATATACAGGAATCTAGGAAATATACAGGAATCAAGGAAATATACAGGAATCAAGGAAATATACAGGAATCTAGGAAATATACAGGAATCTAGGAAATATACAGGAATCAAGGAAATATACAGGAATCAAGGAAATATACCGGAATCAAGGAAATATACCGGAATCAAGGAAATAATAAAGGAATCTAGGAAATAAAACAGGAATCTAGGAAATATACAGGAATCAAGGAAATATACAGGAATCAAGGAAATAATAAAGGAATCAAGGAAATAAAACAGGAATCAAGGAAATAAAACAGGAATCAAGGAAATAAAACAGGAATGGAGGAAATGAAACAGGAATGGACATTATCCCAGTAGTAGCGTTCTACACAACCTTTAATAACTACTAGAAACCCCACTGCTTTGTT
Source organism: Oncorhynchus mykiss (assembly GCF_013265735.2). NCBI lineage: Eukaryota > Metazoa > Chordata > Actinopteri > Salmoniformes > Salmonidae > Oncorhynchus > Oncorhynchus mykiss. The sequence goes on from NC_048569.1 coordinate 38,692,461, forward strand.
AAGACTTATTTAGTAATGTAAGGATCTAGGAAGTAATACAGGAATCGAGGAAATAAAACAGGAATGGACATTATCCCAGTAGTAGCGTTCTACACAACCTTTAATAACTACTAGAAACCCCACTGCTTTGTTAAGACTTATTTAGTAATGTAAGGATCTAGGAAGTAATACAGGAATCGAGGAAATAAAACAGGAATGGAGGAAATAAAACAGGAATGGAGGAAATGAAACAGGAATGGACATTATCCCAGTATTAGCGTTCTACACAACCTTTAATAACTACTAGAAACCCCACTGCTTTGTTAAGACTTATTTAGTAATGTAAGGATCTAGGAAGTAATACAGGAATCGAGGAAATAAAACAGGAATGGAGGAAATAAAACAGGAATGGACATTATCCCAGTAGTAGCGTTCTACACAACCTTTAATAACTACTAGAAACCACACTGCTTTGTTAAGACTTATTTAGTAATGTAAGGATCTAGGAAGTAATACAGGAATCGAGGAAACCATCCACTGGGATGCTTTCTACATCTATTCCACGTAGGTTCAATGTCATTTCATTGAAATGATGCGGAAACAACGTTGATTCGACCGGTGAGTTCCCAGTGGGTGGTGTTCTCTTTCCAACACACGTCTACACCCCAGTGCTTCCTGAAAGACACCCACAGACCTTGAGAAGTAGAGTAGGGCTCTATCAGCTCTGATGGAATGACAGCAGGTCAGAAGCTGTTGCTAAGCAGCTGAAGAATAATAGTGCCTGGCCAGGCCTGTGTATGAGGGGATGGAAGTGTGTCAGTTGACAGGCCAGTGATGACCAGGCCCCAGAGGCTTTGTTCTGACAGCTAGCTGAAATGGAACCATTTCAATGTTATACACCGCCACTCAAATACTTCCCTTCACTTGGCAATACTACATTGGCCCAGTCTATCTGACAGAATTACAACTAGATGCTTTCCAGACAAATTATAAAGAATAATTGATAGGTTATTTATTTTGCATAATAACAACCAACAATTGTATTACATTTCACATATAAGAGTAAAATAGAAATTCCACACTGAAGCTAAGGAGAAAGAAGGCACCCTACAACTGAAGTACGTCTCAACTGCCAGGGAAAGAATGAGTGTGTGGGAGTGTCGTGGGGAGAGTGTATTATTGAACTGAGAAAGCGTGAGTTTGTGTGTTTATTAGGGTTGAATGGCGGGGACCCGGTTACCGAGATTTACCGGGATTTACCGCCAAAAAACACTCCCTTTTCCCAGGATAAATAACTGTGAGAAAAGCGGTAAATTATAATAATATATTTATATGAACAGCAAGGCGTGAAATGGAACTGTTAAATTATATGCCATGTCTAAATCTGGCTTCTCAACGGCCTCTGCATCAATGCTCAGGGTCGGGAGAGGTAGCCCATCTGGGTATAGAGTACAATTCACAATGCAGGCAGACATATCATCTCATCAACTTTTTTTCTCGTGACAGCGTGGCCTACATTTGCTGCAGCATAAGGGGGTACAGCGCTAACCCAACAAGATGTCACGGTTTGACCAATTTGACTTCAGATTCCGACGTTTGTCCACGCTTCTCCATTTGGAATTTTCTCCAACCACCCCGGGTTGCTGCGCCGCTGTCGCCGGCGCCTCGTGGCTTGTTAAGTTTAGACATTCATTTCGAATGGTTAGTTACGAGTTAAAGGTTAGGGATAGGTTTAAAAAATAAAACAAATGAAATGAGTGCCTATCACTGGGATTGAACATGCAACCCCTGGAAGTCATAGCTCGCAGCGTACGCCCATCCGCCACACCCGTCCACAACACCCGAGCAGAAAGCCAAGCCTACTTGATGGTAATGGCGCTGACCGTTACCCCTAGTGGTGGGTTTTGATGGCATCTCCTCGACGTCCTTTGTACCTGGACCGACGTCGATTTCGAAGTAGATCTTGAGCAACCTGGCTGGCTAACCAGCTTTAAGGAAGTGTTTCTGGTGCGGGGGCGTTTGCGTAGGCTGCATCCGCCTCCTCCTGCTACTGCTAATTAAACCATTGTGTGTGTGTGTGTGTGTGTGTGTGTGTTAAAAACAAAGGGCTGTGAGGCTAGGAATGGGGCTATGTTCACAGAGATGCCCACGGCAACACAACTCATTATCATCACTGCTTTTAATGATGGGACACACTCACACAAGAGCGGAAAAGACAGAGAGCCTGGGGGGGGAAATGCCAGCATGCTATTCCCTATAACTGTTCTTACACAATCCTCTGTCTCTAATTGAGCTTGTGCTGTGTGTGCAGAGATACATTAGTTTATCCCATTCTCTACTCCCTTTATTGCCACTGTCATCCTACCTCATGACATTGACCTTAGTCGTTTTTTCCAGTACCATCTTCCACCTCCACACACTTCGTCCGGTACCCATTGCATGTCAGAGAACATATCATGCCACTCACCTCCCACTGGGCCTGCTGTGATTGGGTCTTGAGCTGAATCAGCCAATCCTCGGCTGATCCACTGTCAGCCTCAGCACAGTGGTGCATGGTGATAATGACTGGGCGTGTCAGGAGAGCACCTGGGGGGCCACAGCTCACCACTGGGCTTAGCACTGTCTGGCAGTCATCGACTGGGGGCCTGAGGGAACGCACGCAAACACGCACGCACACACACAGGTTAGTGTTGTGACAGTATGGGTAGTGTGTGTAGGAGATGTGTGTCTGGTATAAACAGCACAGCCAGAGGGAATAGAAAAGATTGTAGTTACCTCATGCTGTCCTTCCTGTGGACGGTCACGTACATCTCATAGACTCTCCCCTGAGGGACGGCTCCTGCTGGAACTAGCAGACTCACCCCTGGGGAGACAACACACACCACGGTCACTCACACACTTTGTAGTCACACTTTGCACTGTCTCTATGCACACTCACAGGACTCTACAGACTCATGCACACTGGCACTCCCAACACACACACACACACACACACACACGCACACACGCACACACGCACACACGCACACACGCACACACGCACACACACACACACAGTGGTCTAACCAGCCCAGCACTGCCCTCTAGACATCTCCCTGTCATGCTCTGTCATTCTGTGTTCAGTGTTTATCCCCTGCCCAGCCCTGGGGCCCCAAGCAGACAGCCAGAGAGGCACATTGGGAGAGACATCATGAGGCCAAACCACAAACAGCCATATCACTGCCCCTTCCCACTGTCTCTTACTGTAGTGTAAATACTGCCACACACTGAACCCATTATATGGCAGAATAAGACAACATCAATGAGTTCTCTAGTCTCATCCCAATGCTGAACTGTATGGCTATAAGGCAGTGATTTAAATTATCTCCATCTGTGTCTGATATGATTTGATGTCCTGCTTGCTCTGTTTTTCAGGGAGATTTCCCCCCTCTCTCTGTCTCCAGGGTTTGTCAGATATCACATTGATTTCCCATGTCCTTGTAGTGAACCTTTCAAAGGGTGGCAGTCAGCATCTAGAAGGGAAATCACACAGCACTACACAGATACTGTATCAGGCGGATAGGCTACTGTATGAGAAGTAACAGAGAGAGAGAGAGAGAGAGAGAGAGAAGGGGAGAGAGGGAGGGAGAGAGAGAGAGAGAGAAGGGGAGAGAGGGAGGGAGAGAGAGAGAGAGAGAGAGAAGGGGAGAGAGGGAGGGAGAGAGAGAGAGAGAGAGAAGGGGAGAGAGGGAGGGAGAGAGAGAGAGAGAGAGAGAAGGGGAGAGAGGGAGGGAGAGAGAGAGAGAGAGAGAGAGAGAGGGAGAGAGAGAGAGAGAGAGAAGGGGAGAGAGGGAGGGAGAGAGAGAGAGAGAGAGAGAGAGAGAGAGAAAGAGCGAGAGAGAGAGAGCGAGAGAGAGAGAGAGAGAGGGAGAGAGAGAGAGAGAGAGAGAGAGAGAGAGAGAGAGAAGGGGAGAGAGGGAGAGAGAGAGAGAGAGAGAGAGAAGGGGAGAGAAGGAGAGAGAGAGAGAGAGAGAAGGGGAGAGAGGGAGAGAGAGAGAGAGAGAAAGAGAGAGAGAGAAAGAGCGAGAGAGAGAGAGAGAGAGAGAGAGAGAGGGAGAGGGAGAGGGAGAGGGAGAGGGAGAGGGAGAGGGAGAGGGAGGGAGAGAGGGAGAGGGAGAGGGAGAGGGAGAGGGAGGGAGAGAGAGAGAGAGAGAGAGCGAGAGAGAGAGAGAGAGAGAGAGAGAGAGAGAGAGAGAGAGAGAGAGAGAGAGAGAGAGGGAGGGAGAGAGAGAGAGAGAGAGAGCTCCTGCATTCACTTAGAGAAATGCTTCAAAGAGAAAAAAAAGGATATTAGTTGAAATGCTAAGTACAGTATGCCCACTCTCCTACTGCCACACAGTATTTAATTACCCAGGAATGAAAACATATCCTATGACAGATGTGTTCTTCTCTCTGCCTGTGTAACATGATGAGGTGGCTAAACAGGAACATCAGCCAGAGATGGTTTTCCAGAGGAACAACTCCAGAAACCCTAGAAGTTGTTATCCTTTAATGTTTCCGCCTGTTTTTCCCAGCTGTCATCATGCATCTGTGGTGCATTAAAAACAAACCACATGTGTGCGACGTGGGAACACCACAGATCATGTAAGCAGTATTACAGGCCTAAACAGAGCAGAACTGTACCAACCTTGTGCTCTGTGCTCTGAGCAGCCAGGCACCCAGCTACTCTTACAACCCTGTCACGCACTGTGTGGAACCCATGCTCTGATTGACCGCTGAGAGCTTTGAGCACTCTTTCAGAGTCATATCTCTCTTTCCCTCTCTCCCTACCCTACCCCTTCTCCCTCCCCTTCCCTTCTTTCTCTCTCACCATCCTCTTCTCCTCTCGTTCCCCCCTCCCCCTCTCCTCTCGCTCCCCCTCCCCTTCTCCTCTCGCTCCCCCCTCGCTCCCCTTCTCCTCTCGTTCCCCCCTGTCCCCTTCTCCTCTCGTTCCCCTCTCCCCTCCCCTTCTCCTCTCGCTCCCCCCTCCCCTTCTCCTCTCGCTTCCCCCTCCCCTTCTCCTCTCGTTCCACCCTCCCTTCCCTCCTCTCGCTCCCCCTTCCCTTCTCCTCTCCTCTCCTCTCGCTCCCCCCCCCCCCCTCCTCCTCTCCTATCGCTCCCCCTCCTCCTCTCCTCTCGCTCCCCCCTCCCCTCCTCCTCTCCTCTCACTCCCCCTCCTCCTCTCCTCTCGCTCCCCCCTCCTCCTCTCCTCTCACTCCCCTCCTCTCGCTCCCCCCTCCGCTTCTCCTCTCGCTCCCCCCTCCCTCTCTCTCTCCAGGGAGTCAAGCTTCAGTATGACGTTAGTCCCCATTGCAGGCCATGTGTAGAGGATAAGGGTGATCCCTGGTGAATAAGAGGGGAAGCGGTGTCAGGATCACAGCATCATCTCCTGTTCATAATGAAATAATGGAAAGCTAGAGCGCCCTTGGATGGTGTGTAGTGTGGGAAGGGGGATGGAAGGAAGGCATGGAATGGGGGGGATGGTGTGAGAACGATCTCTGTGTCAGTCCAGCCTCCACAGAGGCTCTTAATCCTGTTATTACACTGTGCTAAGTCACTTTAAGGAGGCGGCTCCTAATAACAGTCACCACGAGGAGACCTTGTCAGCTACTAACTAAGGCCTGCTCTAGAACTGTACCATGGGGAGAACTGATAAAGCACCTCAAACCAATGTCATTGTGAGTGTATGAAAGCACCAAATCTCCAATCTAGTCTAGACAAAGTCCAAAGTGGTCTGGTAATTGCTTATGGCTAGGGCCAGATGGATCTGCAGGGACGTTTTCTTATAAATAACTTAACAGCCTTACCGGAATACTTATTCAGTTTAAAGTTCATTGTTTGGAGACACCTACTGATTCAATGGTTTTTCTTTATTTTTACTATTTTCTACATTGTAGAATAACAGTGAAGGCATCAAAACTATGAAGTAGCACATAAAATGACGTCAAATCACGTTATATCTACAGCAGCTTTGTTTGGACTGATCCTGTCAACATCATACATCAACATCAAAACCTTAGCTAGCAGTCATCATCATGTAGTCAACGATCTACTGGCAAATCCTTTTCAATACTTGTCATATGAAGAGAAATTATGAAGATAAGTTATAGATAAAACATATCGGTGCTCATCGGCCATTGGACATAAACATTACACAACAAGTTGGGAATCGCAAATTCAACTATGATCGGTTTGGAATGAATCAGTGGCTAACTGCAAGCATTGCAAAGCAATCACTAACCTGCCATTCAGTGGAGTGGATGTGTGGTCCCAAGTCTGGGTTTAAGGGTCTCTTTTCCAAGTTTAAAAGGATAAACATTCAACATTGGCCATGGTGTCAATCCAGCATGATTTCTGCCACTTTCAAAACAACTGGAAACTCGGAACTGGGAAATCTCAGAGTTCAAGACAACTGGGAACTCGGGGAAAAAAGGAGCTCCGACTGGGAAAATACATTTTGAACGGTCATCCAATTCAGAATTCCAAGTCGGGAACTTGGGCCTCTTTCTAGAGCTCCGACCTGAAGATCACTAACGTCATGATTCGACCTTATTTTTTTCCGACTTCCCAGTTGCCTTGAAAGCGCCATAAATCCCAAGAATGCCAGACTTCGATGACAAAAATTTGCCAACGAAGGACCGCCGCGCCACCTTCCTGTTCAAGTGAGCACAGCACAACAAGCCGAGTCCAAAAATGTCTTGTATGCTGCTGCAATAAATTATGTAATATGCTAATATATTGTAGCTAAGAAAGTAATACTAAGTGAATGTTGTGTCCCCTTTCCCCTAATAATGTAGCCTACTGTTCTGACTTGGTGGTGCATCTGTAGCCTATTAATAAATAGATCACTAGTCACTGTAAATAATGCCACTTTAATAATGTTTACATCTTACATTACTCATATCACATGTATATACTGTATTTCATACCATCTACTGCACCTTGTCAATTCCGCTCGCTCATCAATATACTTATATGTACATATTCTCATTCACCCCTTTAGATTTGTGTGTATTCGGTAGTTGTTGGGGATTTGTTAGATTACTTGTTAGATATTACTGCACTGCTGGAACTAGAAGCTCAAGCATTTCGCTACACTCGCATTAACATCTGCTAACCATGTGCATGTGACCAATAAAAATCTATTTGATTTGACTTTATAGACTGTTTTAGAGGAATGTCATTATCGAATATTGAAAGAGCTTTCATTGTCTGCTTATATGCCCACTTTATTCATCCCTCGGTTCTGACTTAGTGTACAGGAAGAATACTGTAATAACGGCCCGTGTTCTGAATTTTGTCCCTGTACATTTCAAAAGTGCTGAACAAATATTTATATTGACGACATCCATGCCAGCTCGCTCATTAATGTCTTAATCGAAATTACGGATTGCCTCTTATCACTCGTCGTTCCATTATGCCATAGTTTGTACATCTCCAATTGTCAGTAGAAACCACATTTGTTTAAGGAAGTCAGCCATAACAGCTATGTTTTTTACAAAGGGAGTAAATGAGGCTGAATGAACTGTTTGGCTGCCAGACAAGGCTCTGCTGATAGCCAGGTGTACCAGTGGTAAGATGTTGGGACTGCTGTTGGGAAAGCTTTATGTCGGCCCTAACAGTTTGTGGGCACCGTTTGTCACTGTTATAGTCCAATGAATGTATTGTTTAGTGTTGTGTTGTGGCTCTGCTGGCATGCATCATTTGTTTGACTGTCCTATATTAAGAAAACCATTATTTTCGTCACTTTACTCAAACACACATAAAAAAATACTATACACCAACCCACTTTGAGACTGTACCACACTTCCTCCTCCTTAGACAGACCCATAAAGACCCATACCTGAGTTGGGGACGATGAGGTGCCCCCCTAGAGAGTTGAAGGAGCCCAGGGCGGTACAGGAGGGGTCCCTGGTACCGGTACGGAGCAAAGTCTGGGTTTGGGTCCTCCTCCCCATGGTGTCCCCATCCAGCAGGCAACGGGGCAGCTTGGGGGAGAAGTCAGACAGGTCCTCGGAGGGGGTGACCAGACCAGAGGAGTTGTAGACCTTGATCTTCAGGTTGGGCAGTGGGTCCAGGAGGGGGGAGTTGGTCATGGGGATCTTGTCGGCTACGTCGTGGAGGGCGTAGACGGGTCCACGGTACATGGCTGACGCAGAGGTCAGGTCAGGGGGAGCCGTCAGAATATCAGCTGGGGACAGGAGAGGACAACGCTGATGTCAGTGGTAAGACTAGGGTGTAAAGGAGAGGTGCAGTCAGACCAACACACCATCAGGACCAGTCAGTATTGACCTGTTAAAGGCCTAATGCAGCCGTTTTTATGTCAATATAAAATCATTCCATGTGTAACATTGGCCTTCATAATGGATTCCCATTGACGAAAAATAGCTTTTTAGAAAAAAACTTTCTCAAGCAAGACTTTTGCTGGTCTGTCTGGGATCGGTCTGAGTGGGGAGGGGCTAACTGAAAATGTGCTGTTATTGGCAGAGAAGTTCTGGAACTTTCTTTGTTATTGGTCTATTAACCAATTTACTGCCTGGTGATGTCAAGCCAAAACGCTCGCCCATGCAAACATGCTGATTAGAATGTCCTGTGTAGATTGTACAGGAAATAGCACATTTCTTCACACTTTTACAGTGTTAGTTTTATCAGCTGTTGTTCACCATGTTATGAAACATAGGAAAAAACAGACTTTTGACGGTACTGGGCCTTTAAGAGGCTTTGGGTAACATTTATTTTTAGCTTTCGGTTACATTTTTTGTGTGGGGTTACACGGCTGGTTTCAGCTCTGTCCTGCTTAAACTCTACTAAACTGTGTTGAGTTATGTGTTTACTTGACAGCTCTACACATAAACCGTGTGAAAAGTCCTGTTGCTCAGAGCTCCTAACTATAGCTCTGAAGCACGGTGTGTCACAAGGAACAGATGGCATCATTATATAGCAGTTTACTTAACAGGTACACACATGAATATTCATGGTGGGTGTTGAGTGGGCCGGTGGGGACTGTTACAGTAACAGCCTCTGTGTCTTCACACTGCTCCTCATCCTCTCTACCTTACACAGTGTAAGAGAAATTGAAATCATGTAAATATGTATTTACCACTATGGTAAATAGCTAGTGGTGCCAATTTGAATAGTGAGCCTATTTGGATTCAAGATCAAAATCAACATTGTGTCGTCGTCATTTTTACCTGAGGGCTGACGACAAGGCACAGAGAGGTAAATGAAACACCTGTAGTGTGGTCTAATGTCTCTCTTTGTCTCTATTTCTCTCTAACGGCCAGGTGCAGGCTGCCATAGCAACCCGAGTTGGTTGATATAAGCTTTAGGGGTCCTTGGAACTGGCATCTCTTTTTATATCCCTCTACCTGTCTCTGAACTGGCATCTCTTTTTATATCCCTCTACCTGTCTCTGAACTGGCATCTCTTTTTATATCCCTCTACCTGTCTCTGAACTGGCATCTCTTTTTATATCCCTCTACCTGTCTCTGAACTGGCATCTCTTTTTATCTCTCTCTACCTGTCTCTGAACTGGCATCTCTTTTTATCTCTCTCTACCTGTCTCTGAACTGGCATCTCTTTTTATCTCTCTCTACCTGTCTCTGAACTGGCATCTCTTTTTATATCCCTCTACCTGTCTCTGAACTGGCATCTCTTTTTATCTCTCTCTCTCTGTCCATCGCCTGACTTCATCACCCCAGCCTAAATCTAACATCACCCTCTCCACCGAAATATCAAACTGTTCAAGCCACATGCCTCCGTCTCCCTGCTTCCCCAGTCCCAACCTTTTAGCACGGCCTCTGTCCTCAGCCCAGTCAATCCTGTCCTGACCAAATCTAATTACAGTTGAATACACCACACACAGAGAGACGTAATTAAGCCTTAATGATAGCTGCTAGATTGCCCTCCCTCCCTACTTCCTAGTGACCGGCA